>NC_054871.1:5475876-5778906 GCF_018320785.1 Cheilinus undulatus | reverse complement strand
AAAAAAACAGTGACAGACTCTGAGCTACAGGGTGCAGACTGGTGAGGAGGAGTCAGCGTCTGCATGTAATCAGAGGAGGCTGCTGTCCCACACGTGAGCTGCAAACTAACTCTAGGATGTTTTTCAATCATTTCACTCTGCTGGTTTTTATGTTCTGGTCTGAAATGCAAGATCAAAAGCATACTCTGCAATTTCCTCAGTGCTGTTGATGAATTATGAAGGCTTTTACATTCAAAGACCAGCGTTGTGTACCAAAAGATGAAAAGGTAGAGTTTTAGTGAGCAGTGCCTCCTGTTAGGATTGAGCTCCTCTCCTTCATCAGACCTCTAAAGGCAAACTAGACTGGCAACAAACGACTATTTCAGGTCCCAGTTTTAGGTCTGAATCGAAGCTTGTTCCAGGCCATAATTAGTCCAAATAATCTGATGAATCAGCTACATCTATAATCATGGTTCTATCACAACAAAGGCTGATATATGGAGATTTTATTTAACGGACGCTTCCCAGCCTTTCACAAGTGCCAGCTGTCAGCAAAACAGCCAACTACTCACTCAATTATATGACATTGACTTAATAGAATAATTTGACAAAACATATTAGATTTATTTCAACCATTTGCTGTTTTTAATAATCACCTTTTACATGCTTTGTTGAAATGCTTTAATTGTGTTTCTTTTTCTCCTTTGTCATTGTATTTTAATGTCCTGTGTGAAGCACTTTGCATTGCCTTGTTGCTGAAATGTGCTATACAAATAAACTTGCCTTGCCTGGCCATGCAACAAACTGAATTGAAAATGTTTATTTGCAAAATAAGAATGAAAATGATCTCCTCATTGTTGTGATTTAGCACTAATACTAACTTATTTTTGATACTTTTTTAACCACTTTTCACTACTTCATTTGGCCATTTCTGCAACATCTTTGCCACTCTTAACCCATTTTTAATCATTTATGCCACTTTTGAAACAATTTTTGCAACTTTTCACACATTTTGACACTCTTTCACCCCTTTTTGCAACTTTCCTGCAAATTCTATCCCCTGTGTACCACTCTTTAATGCCCTTTCACTATTCTGCCAGGCTATTTTTGCCACTTTTAACTGATTTTTGCCATTCTTTTACCCCTTTCAAACCACTTGTCCTGCATGTTTTATCTCATTTGTGCCACTCTTTCATCTAACTTTGCCCATTTGTAACATCTTTTCATTAACCCTATAGAACCCAACGTAGCGCCGGTGCTATGATTAGTATATTCATTTTTCATTGGCAGTAGATTTGAAACTAGATAAGATAGAGCAATCATTCTTTTTGCATATAAAATCTGGGGAGTTACACTAACATTTCAGACATTTACCATGTTTCAGAGCATTTTTTCATTGCAGTGAATGGTTTGTAAAAATACACAATAAAGCGCAAATAATAATCTTAATAAACAAGACCACGTGTTCCTCTATTCTGAAGTTACAACTCAGTAAAAACGACTTTCTTTCATTTTCAAATGCACTTTTGATGGATGACCTTTTTTTTTTTTTTGCATAAAATATGTGTTCATAAGTATCTGGCACACATAAAAAAAATGATTGCACTATTGTAAATAGTTTGTTTTTGTAAATTTTGCACAGTTATTTATTTTTGTTTTTTTTTACAGGTTACAAAATTGATTAGATCTCAAAAAGCAAGTTATCTACAGACTCCATATAAATTTCCTGTGGTTCCAAAGGATATTGTCCAACTTTTTTACATTTACAAATTTGAGGGATGCAGCTATACAATTTCTATATTTTTGAAATATATGTGAAAAAACAGAAATGATTTTCTTTTTTGTTTTTAAAGGTTTATTGCACTTTTAAGCAATTTATTGTAGTAGTTAAGACATAAGTCAATACATTTTATTAAAACTTGGGATATAAGGGTTATATTGATGTAAAGCAAATAAAATTACGCCCAAAATTGGCACTACAGTATGTAAAAATGTAAGAATATGTCCTGGCGGACTTACACAATGGTAGGTTTTAAGGTGTTAATTTTGCACCATTTTTGCCACTTTTAATCCATTTCTAGAATCTTTTCCCCAATTTTTCCTCTTTCACCAATTTTTGCAACATTTTAACCTCTTTTTGCAACTTTTCATGCCAATTTTTGTCACTTTGTGCCACTCCACAACCAATTTTGACACTTATTACTTTTTTTGCCACTCTCTAACCCCTTTTTTATCACTCTATCTGGCCATTTTTGCAACATTTCTGCCATTCTTAACCCTTTTTATCTTAAAATTTACTAGAAATGTCTCTCAAGTGAATTTCTGTAAAAACAGATCAAATGTTAAGTCATTTTAAAACTATTTCAATATGAATTGTTTTTAGGATGGATTTAAAAGCTGCAGACACTTAAAGCCAAAAGATACTCTTAAAATCACGTCTTTTTTCCTCCTTTTCTGAATTTAATGATCTTCTGGGGGCCGGACAGGAAACTGTGGGGGGCCTGATAAAGCCATCATGCCCCTAGGGTATCAGCGGGCAGTAGAGTTGCCATGAGCCCCTGCTTGTCCTGTGGATGTCCCAATGGCCCAAAAACTGTTGGCCATTTCTGGGCTTGTTACCAGGGGTGAAAAACCCAAAACCCAAGATGCCATTGAGCTTGACCTTAGCTAATGAGTGACATGTGTTGACATGTCAAGCTTGAGGCTGCCCCTCATCGCAATTTCTTTCCACAGGCTGACTACTCTGTACGTCTGTGGAAAGCCCTGGCCTTCCCATCTGCAATCATAAAAATCAAGCATGTTCAATATTTATGATTGCACATCAAGACTGTCTCTGGTGCATTAGTCAGAGAGAAAGTGAGCAGACCAAGAAGCATCACCAACTGGATGGTGTAGATGTTTTCAGCTCAGGCATTAACAAAACTAACAGAAGCTTACACTTCAGAGTGCAAATTCCCCTGTCTTTTCTCCTTTTTTGGTTATTGCTATCAAACAGAATGTAAACTAGGACCAGCTGATGACAATGATCATCCTCCATGTTTGGTTTCTTCTGGAGACACATTTGATTTGAAATGCAAATAAAGGCGTACTGTGTCGTACCAGACTGAACCAGACCGCTCAGTGAAAACAGCCTCTTGGAGTTTATCACAGTAAAAATAAAGGTGCATTTATATTGGTATTGGCTAAATTAACTTTGGAAATGTCACCATATTAGATATTGGCAAAAATCCAAAATTTGCATCCCTCGTCTCGGTGTGCAGCTGAATCATTTAGTGCGGTGGTTTTAAAAATGGAAGACAGGCTTCCCATAGGGGGCACCAGCAGGCTTCAGGGGAAGTCAGGTGTAGGAAAAAAGTGATAAGCTAAGCTCAAGTCTGCCGTGTGTGAGGCAAAATGGAAAGATTTTTATGCACTACAGAAACAGAATAGACAGAACAGAAGTTGGCAGAAAATGAAATATGACTATTTTAAGTCAGGATTTACTTGAATTGATCCTAATGATGCTCCATGACGACAGTATATCATTTCTGACGCTGTGCAAACTCCAGCATCACACTGAGACTCAGGCTGAATCCCAATTCTCCCCTTAACCCTCAATCTTACCCTCAAGCTCAACCCTCAGTCTTAACTCGCCCCTCAAAACCAAGTGAAAGGGCCATCTCCTGACTTAGAAATGAGACACCCCTTAATAGCAGTTATGATTTCAGACTGTAGAGGGCAGTAATGTGCTAAAACTGCATAGTCTGTTGATTCAGAGAAAGAAGTAGCGATGGCACGACGGCAACAATTGTAAAAATAAAAGTAAATGTTAAACTACAAAAAGGCAAATAATCCATAAAATAACATTAAACTAAGATATTGGAGTGTTTTTTTTTTTTTCATTTTTAGATGTCTATTAACAAAGAAATTTACATTTGTAGCTCATTTTCTTTCCTGCATTCACCGCCATCTTTCTTTGAGTGATAACCCTCAATACCAAGGGAGCTCCAGGAACAAAACTGAGGGAGATAAAGCCCTCAAACTCATCCCTCAACCTAACTCTCAGGAGAATTGGGACAACCTTCACACTTCATGGGAACGTGCATTTTGAGACTGAGGGTTAAGATTGAGGGTTCTGGGGAGAATTGGGATTAAGCCTAAGTACCCAAGTTTGGGGACCAGGCCACAAGAGTTTTTCAACAGGATGCTAAAGGAAATGCTGTCACAGAAAAATAAGCGGAGGCATTTAATACTGTAAATACCATGGCAACCTGTGTAGGAGCAGGTTTTTGGCACCAACAATGATCAGAGGCAACCACAAGATAAGGTTGAAGTTGGAGGATGAGCTGAAGTTATTCATTTCCACAGTGTAATCCTGTATCGACCACACCAGTGCAGACTCATTGTTCCTAAGTGAGAGGTGAGCATAACAAGATGGAGATTGGTTTACAGCCTAAAGCAATAAACATTCTTAAAACTGAGATTTAAAAATTGACCAGTAGCCTGCCCTAAGACAGACAATCCTCATCCTTATCTCTCAGGTAGCACCCAGGTCTCTGCTGAGTCCTTCACTCTGATTCTGATGACTGCTCTGATCTATACCACTCTCTGACCGGTTCTGCTTTCTCTAATGAGAAGGAGATGTGAGATTAAAGCACTGCTGGTGTGAGTTCAATCAATAAATCCATAGTCTCACTCTTCCACTCACACTCTGAGACGTACAGTTTGTCTGCTGTGACTGGAAGCCAAGGCTGGAAGGACAGCAGGTATGAGTCACAGTACATACAGTGATAACAGAGCATTGATCGGTCCATACTGCTTTTACAGGAAGTGTTCAGATGTTTTATAAAAGCACAATTTGATGACCGCAGTTGGTGTGTCATGCAGTTAGAAAAAGTCAAATTATAGTAATAGTCTGACTAAAGCCGGATGTTTTAAATATGCCTGAAGTCAGACTGAAATAACAATAGATTAAATTTCTCAGAGACAGACTTAAACACTGAACTGAGCCCGTGCTACACAGATACAACGCTATCTGAGGAGAGAGGAGACATTTAGAGTTACCTTTGCAACAGTTCTCGCTGACCACAACCTGCAGTCATTCTTGAGGTGAGTCAAAATAAAAAACTGCTGAGCTGTAACCTTGCAAATCAGATGGATTTGCTAGACTGCCATCAGGCACATCCGTCTTGAAAAGATCCAATCAACAATGTTTGTGCAAAACCAAAAATTATTCTGACCAATCAGCACCATGTGTGGAGAACGAGGCGGTAGCTACAGCTGGGGTTAAGTTTTCCTGTGAGCCAGTAGAAATAGCTGCCTCCAGTGCAGCAGTTAGCTTGGATGTATTGTAGCTGTAGTGTAGCAGCAGTTTTATCAGAACTAGACCACGTTTCTGTATGAAATAAAGAGCAAAGAACAACATGAAAAAGAAAGACAGACTCCACCTGTGCTGGGAGTAACATGCACTCATTTCATTCTCTTCAGCTGATTCAGAACAGTTTTCTTCTTCAGCTGTTCAGATAAATGCTGAAAAGTGCTCCCAAACTTTTGTAGCAAGCCCTGTTTGTTAAACATATTAATCCAGTGAATAAATCCATGGTGGAATCAGCAGAAAAAAGCTAACTAGCAAACTTAACAGCTAAAAGACAGAGAATATGATGCATTCAGGTAACCTCGGTAAATTAGACGACTATATTCTATATTTTATATGTTTAAATGTCACAAAAATGGGAAAATTTAGTTTTGCAAGAAGCTTCAATAAATACAGTTTTGAATATGAAGAATGTGTTCATATTTGAGGGATATAAAAAAGATGTGAAAGACTGAGTCTTTTTAACTCAAGCACTCAGCTTAGACCACTTCAATTGTTAATATTTGTCCTCAGTTTGTCTTTCCACCAAATAATAGAAAAGTATTGATAGTGCAAGTTATATGGACTTGGATCAATAACGAGTATCGATAAGGGTATCAATCTCAATAAACACTAGAAAAGTACTTGGAGAGCGCAGACCTCTGCCATTAGCCCTATCTCCCAATAGTAAAGAATCCTTTAAAAAATTCCTGGATCCAGACAGTGATCCGAATCACTCCCAAAATCTAATCAGTTCCTCATCATGCCATTTCTGCCATTTCCTGAAAATTTTTATCAAAATCCGTCCACAACTTTTTGAGTTATGTTGCTAACAAACTAACAAACCCTGTAAACAAACCTCTTTGGCGGAGGTAATTAACGATCCCCATCACTACTGCTGACGTGTTTCGGCATGAGTTTGTGATCATAAAATGCGTCTTGTCCTCTTGAATCCTCTGCCTCCCTCTTCCTCAGCCAACAATGAAAACCGTGACCTTGCAAAGCAGATGGATGCGTTCGTTTCTGTGTTTCTCACTGGCAAATCCATCTTGCAAAGCTCCCATCTGAACCATTTGTCTCCAGTCAGACAGTGACAGGACCAATCAGCAACGAGGGGCAGTACTTTCAGTTGTGACGTAAGCAAACAGCAACGAGGCCGGTGGAGTAATGGTGAAAGACACTAGCATGGATGCTGCTAAAGCACCAGTTTTATCAGAACTTGACAACATTTCTTTGTTGAAAGAAGAACAAATACCAGCATTGAGTCGTTTTCTTTTGAAAAACGACAAAGTCATGTACTGACGTCTGCAGTTACGTTATGCAGTTCTCTATGGAGTTTACTCCTTGGTAGCGGCTACATCTCGTGTTTTGTTGCTCTGATTGGCCTGTAAAGATGTGACAGACAGAACGTTCATCCAATCATCCTCTGAGTTTTTTTTCACAGCCTCTGCCCTTTCCCAAACACTGTATATGAGTGGTTTTCCAGATGGATCCATCTGGCGTGTCAGGTTAAGAAAACCCAGCCATGGACAGAAAAGGGCACAAGCCCTGAGCTGTCCCACCAAGCACATGATTCCTTTGAGCTTGAGTTTCGGACCACTGGTGACTAGGTGACTAACTGACTGTTAGTCAGTGTATGAATGGCTATCTCCATGGTAGCGATAAGCTTGGATGTAGCTTAAGAAACGAGGCAGTTTGATCAGGCCTCAACCACATTTGTTTTCTTAAAACAAGAGCAAAGAGCCACACTGAAAGCTTCTGTTCGTGTGAAAATATCATGTTTTCTGTTGGAATGATGTAAAACAGCTACGTTAAGTTTGGCTCAGAGTTGGCAGGCTACCAGAAATAGTAGCCAAGGAATGTACTTTTATGGGACTGAAGTGGGCACATGGGGTGCCTCCCCATATGAGGTGTGAAGAGTATAAATGACTTTAAAAGTGTGCATTTGTTGTCTTTGGCAATGACCACAGCTGCTGCTCGAGTAAATTCTGAGAGATCCCCAGTCGTTCTTGTGTCTGCATAACATATTTGTTTCCACATAACGGCTTCTCTTAGCAGGTGTGTCTTTTGCACGTCTCCCTGTAGGCTTCAGTATGAATTTTAGCCAGGAGCATGCTTTGCTGTTCAAACATTATGGTAGCTCTAGCCTATATAGCTCAGGTAAGCTCTGGAGCTGTGTGTGTTTGCTACCTCATTTTGTCTTGTCTCTCTGATTGGCCAGTAATGACTCTGACAGACAGAAGATTTGTCCAATCACCCTCTGGGAATTTTTTGAAAAGCCTGGCCCTTCTCAAACTGTAAGTGAAGTTTCCCTGATGGATGTGAAATATATCCATGCAATGGATATAGGAAACAGTTTATGGGGTGGAGCCAAGCCTGAAGAAGAAGTTTTGTTTTTATGATGACGTTATACAGCCGATGCGACTCTCTGTCTGTATAAGAGCATTCACACCTCATGCTACTGTGCCAGAAAATAGAACAACCTCCTGCAAGCTGCACCTGAATATTTATGCATTTACTTGTTTATTTTGTGTTCTATTTTTACTGTATCTTTCTATCTTTATGCAAATTTAGTAAAGAACTTTGAGTGAGTAAATTCAGTTTCCTTGTTAGCGTTCACACTCTGCTGACTCAGATTATTCACAATGAAACCGTTCACAAAAACACTAATTAGAGGTAGATATTTTTGTTTCACTTTCTTATGTTTACTTCTCTCTAACCAGAGAGCTACATCTCATTTCATGCTATCTTCTGCCTTGTACATTTACATTTAAATTCTCCTTCTCCTCTGAATGGAAACAGAAGAAATAGAGCTGCAGTGCGAGGATGCTGTGGGTGGATGTCATTTTGTTTCAGTCACAGAAAGGTTTCCTGCACAGACGAGGGGCTCAGTGGGGGCACAGAGGGGTTTGGCAGGTTACAGCTCAATGTGCTGCTGACAGTAATGGACTCCACGCCTCAGATTGATCCACCAGCACACACCTACACGTACAGACATGTGGATGCACACACACATGCATGATAGAGTGTGCAGCTCTCGGTTAGACCACAGGTGTGCATGTCACATCAGAGATGACAGCAGAACATCCATGAGACTTCAGTCTGTACAGATGCCAGAATATTGTTGATCTTTGACACTGAGCTCTTCATTACCCATCCCCTCCAACAGCATCTGTCTTATGGTGCATGAATGTTCTCCTCATGGCCAGCTGAAATCCCCAAACTCCATCCTGACTGCAACAGCAAAAAAGAACCCTATACAATCTATAGGGATCCTGTTATCTGCGTCTATGTCTTACTGTGACAGAGATCCACTTCAGCCTTGACTTAATCACTCTCACCTCTCTCTACCTGCCAGAGCTTTGATTCACTTTTCAGTAGAGGAGTTTGCCTGGCAACGCTGACCAAATTTAAACTTGGAGGAGACACATCTCAGCACTGAGGCTTGTTAACGGGGATTCTGGTGCTTTCAGTCTTGTCTACTCGTAATTATCCAAAGGTCTAAATAATTAAAAAAAAAACACAAAACAGATGTTACAGTACCATATGGAACTAGAAAAGCACTCGGAGAGCACTGACCTCCACCATTAGCCCTATCTCCCAATAGTAAAGAATCCTTTAACAAATTCCTGGATCCAGCATTGATCCGGATCACTCCCAAAATCTAATCAGTTCTTCCTTATGCCATTTCTGCCATTTCCTGAAAATTTCATTGAAGAGGGGGTATTATACTTTTCCTATTTTTGAAACATAAATATAAAGTCACAATGTTGGGTGTCCATACTCCAAGTATGGAGTATGGGTTGTTAAAGAGACAGCAGCGAAAACAAAGCGTTTCAGATGGAGGTTAAAATAAGGGTTTTTCAGGACGCCAGTGTGAGAAACATGAGGAGTTTTATGAGCTGTAAACCATGTAAAGCTACTACGTGGGTATCAGAGAGATGGTGTAAAGCCTTGAAAAAAAGCATAATACCCCCACTTTAAAATCCGTCCATAACTTTTTGAGTTATGTTGCTAACAAACTAACTAACAAACCCTGCCGATCACATAACCTCCTTGGTGGAGGTAATAATACAGGACTAGACGAAGTGGGAGGGAATGACACAAAGAATACGAAAGATCTATGAAAGATCTATTGGTTAGAACAGTTGTTAGTTGGGGTTTTAGAAATGAAAATATTTGAAATGGGTTCTGACAGGAATATACCAACTCTTTACCATGTGAGTTTTGTAAGGGTTTAGCTTTAAGATTCAGGGCTGGGAAAGGTAAAAACACTGGTAACCACTGCTTTAGGAGGTAACCAGGAAATACAAATGTCTTATTGCACTCTCCTTCAAATATAATCACTTTAATCCAGGAGGGCTGAAGCATAACAGCTGGAGTACTGGTATGCTCCATATTTGTGAACCAATCTGCGATATCACAGTGACTACATTCACTTCTCTTCCACAGCCATCCAACACATTATGGACATTAATGGCTGCTCTGTAATCTTTGGGGGGAAAATGTGTGTGATCAAAGACAGGCTGACAAAAGTGCTTGTTCACACACTGACAGGCTCCTTTGTTAATTTAAGTGTCTGACAACATAACAGAAGGGAGCTCTACAGAGATAGTCACTTTTGTTAAAGAATATGATGCTTTTTTAAAGTCAGAGACAGCAGCTTTATATCCCTCAGATGATAGACTCCATTGACTCAAACATTTACTTTACAGGAGCCGCTCTAATGCTTTATGGATCTGCACGTTTGTTTGTAATGTTTTGGGACTTATAAAGGGAGAGACAACACAACACCATAACCACTGAAACATAACATAGCGGTTTATTTTTCCAGTGGAGTGTTGAGACTTTGATGCAAAGTGATTTCTCTGCTAGTATGTTCACAAAAAAAAGCATCAGCCTCTTTAAAAGCTTCATCCCTGCAGGGATTCTTAATCTGTAGCCTCTCAGTGACAAAAACAAGCACCTTAAGTGGATGTACTTGGACTTGGGTATACTTGCCCCAGTGGTTTACACTGTAAAGCTTCTTTCACCACTGTAGTCTGATGCAATCTGCAGCATATGTTAAAAAAAAAAACCTCATGAACTTCAAGTGATTTGGACCCAAGTGGCAATCTCCAATGTTGACAAGCAAAGTCAGTGTGAAAGTGCAAAAGGTGTTTCCTGGAGGGTCCAGTTAAGGCTACCTCAAGTCCTTTTAACATACATGTTCAATGTCAATTACACCTGCAGAAACAGACATGTCTACGGCCTGGTGCATAAATAGTTCAGGTCCGATTCTCTCTTGTATATAAGACTCTAACATGCGCTCACTGCACATGGACCAGTTAGTCAGCGGAGTGGATCATCACTGCTCTCTTTACTATAAATTCTAAACTTATCAGAACCACGTCTATTGGAACCATGATTGTAAATAAGTTGTCTGTTCATTATAAGCTATCGAAAATCCATTTTGCTCAACATGAAATAAATAATAAATATTATATATATCAGTTTGAAAGATGAAAATCTGCCCTCTTATAACAGGTATGATCTTGCTGCTGCATATTTCATTTGACCAGCTCAAGACTTTACTGGACTAGATGGTGGTTTTTGAAGAGAGGTTAGCTTCTGATCAGGTGATTTTGCTTCTCGCTAAGTTTCAGAGGATGTTCTATCAGTCTGTGATCATGACATGGGTTTGACAGCAGCACCTGCCGGTTCGCTAGTTGGCACCTGCAGCTGCGGGGTTTGAGCATCAGGATTCCCACAAACATTCACTGTTAAGATAAATCTCAGAAATTTCTCTCTTCGCATCAGAAGTTGGTAATGTCCTTTTTGTACTCGCATGTAGAACCAGAAGAGGGGAAATCCACCCCATCCCCCCCGGCAATTCGCACCCTGGCTAGATCACATTTTAAAGTGCAGGAGTGGGAGTCACAAGAACAATCTAAAAACACAAGCACTGCAACACAGCAGTTACACCTGAGCGTAGAAGGCTGGACGTTTAACCAACGATTCAGAGGTCAGACTTGCTTTTAAACGTTTGCCTTTAAGTGAAATGCTGCTTATTTAACAAACACATGTACAATTTAATGCACCGTTGCTCCTCTCCCAGTGGGTGTGCTTTGAAAGTGGAGTACTGCTGTTCTCTGCTTTATTAAGTCAGTCAGTATATGCTATGGATTAAAGTTTCTTACTCTAATTGTTGCTTTTAAGTCTTCATGTTCATGCTTTGAATACTAAACCTCATTCATCACAGTTGTTGCATTCTTCACCTCCACACCCCTGGTATCCAGAAACATCATGTGGTAAGAGGTTTAATCTAAGCTAATTACTGTCTGAATGATTAATGTCATACTGGACGACCACATAACCTCCTCTCTTGTCCACGACCCTATTGTCTATTTCTGATGACTATCCATTACCCCCCACATCACCTTCCCATCCCATCTGGCTCTCTATCTGCATCAGTCAAAAAATATTAATCATCCTCCAGCCTTTGATGGTGCTGCTGCTAATTTAGGAGCGCTAAGATCCTGATGGAGATTTAGTGTGCAAAATTAATGTGGCACTCTGGCACTGAGACAGAGAGGTGGAGACCGGCTGTTTGGAGTCTAAAACAGACTCCCTCGGCTGTTTAATCTTTGTCACTCTGCTTTTTTTTTTTACCTCCGCTTTCCCACCAGGTCACCTGTCCACCCATAAAATATCTTATTTAGACTGCAGATGCCAAATCTAAAGAGCCAGATATGGCGCTCTGGGTGACAGGAGTTAATTGTTTCCGTGCAGAGATTAAATGTGAAGTTCATGTACATGATGATCTGCACAGCAGGGATGCTACACAACTCCTCACTCTCCCAACCCCACAGCAACAATCATCAGGAGACGACGGAGAGTAGGATGGGGCGAAGAGAAAGGGTGCACATAAATGGATTTACATGGTCCACCCACAAGAAATGGGAACTTTTAAAAACTGGAAGTGAAACGCTGCAGAAAATAGTCCCACTACAAATTTCCTACACAGCTTAAATTAAAAACACACAATGGTTCAGGGGGATGATTTAGGAAACTCTTTATAAACTAGACTTGGTGCCCCACTTCCTCATGCCTCCACAAAATATACAATTGGTGGGTCAAGAGGAAGGGCTGAGGTGGTTTCTGGCCTTGATCTTGGGCCTCTAAAATTCAATGACTTTATTCTTGAGTAAGAGTAGAGATTTGTGCTTCATTGGAAGAAAATCTTTCAAATTTTTTTGTGTGATAATGCACTCACAAGAAATGCAATGACCTTAACCTTTTATCGAAACCTTCAAAATGTAATCAGTTCATCCATGGGTCATTTTCAGCAACTAAAACTATGACTAAAAATGTTCATTGACAGCCTTTCTTTCCATGACAAAAACTAAACTAAAACTACCAAAAATCTGTGATGACTAAAACTGACAAAAACTAAGCCTAGTTTTTGTCAAAGTGACTAAAACTAGACTAAATTGTAATTTTTTTTTTTTTTTCGTTTAAAATCTGGGATAGTTCCCCACTGTGGGCAAATCTGTCAAAATGTAATGCATCTGTATCTATTCTGTCTCTCAGCTGTAGAAAGCAGGGACCCCAGGTTTAGCAGGGTGCAGAGAACACACTACCATGATTTGGTACCAGATTTAGGCAAGAAAATAAATGCTTGGACTAAAAGTAAAGACTAAGATGTGAGGACTTTTATGGACTAAAACTAGACTAAAATGTTTTGAGTTTCGTCGACTAAAACTAGACTAAAACTAAAATGACTAAAATGGAACTAAAACTTAAATTCATTTCTTTTAAAGAATAAAACTACAAATAAAATTCAAAATCACTGCGAAAATTAACACTTGGTCAGAGAGAAAAGAAACCAAAGTTTGAAGAAAATCATTCAGTGTTCCTGAAATATCAGGTTCCCAAGCAGAGGATGAACATGAGGCCAAACTTATAACCCCTAACCCATGTGTGGGAGGGGTGATAACCTGGGCACACCATATGCAGGGGGCCTGGAGAAACCTGGAACAAAAAGTGCTTTATATATATTTTTCAATTTTCTTATTCATCATTAGTGTCATTACTGTATCAAAAGCGACTTAATGTCAATAAGGGTGAGAAAACAAGAAGAGATAAATAAAACTGAGTGATTGAGGTTCTTGTTCTTGCATAAAGTTAGAGGAGAGGAAATACATTATGCAGTTAGTAAGCATTTTTCTAATATTTTATTTATTTAATTCAAATTTATTTAACCCTTAGAGCTCCAGCTGCACGGATCCGTGCCAGAGGCACACCCCTTTGTAAATCGCTTGGTAACTTTTGAACCCTAAGTTATAGGCACTAACTTGTTTTTCCTGTGAAAGCTCTGTATTGTGCCTTTCTCTATATGTCCTCCATGCATTCATAGCTCTTACAGAACATTTTCTAGTGAGCCCAGAACTTGGCTGACTTCCCGGAGTCTCTGAAGACAGGGTTGTCGTATACAAGAAGCGACACAGTTTAGCAAAGCGTTGATAACTTTTGAACCATACAGCATAGACACTCTTTTCTTCCTCTGAAAGCTGACCATTTTGCCGTTCATTTGCAACCCTCGATGTCTCCGTAGCCCTTAAGGACGCCCGGAGTAGAAAGAGTAGAAATGATTTGATTAAAAGTCAGGAACGTGGAAAAGAAATTTGTTTTAATTTCGTATTTTCAATGTTGTATCTCACAATTATTACTCAAAGTTATGGTTTAAAATTTTTGTCTTTTATTTTGACCTTTTAGAAACAGAGTTTTAAATTTTGAGAAAAAGTTTGATCTTTTAAACTCATAATTTTTCTATTTTATCTCACATTTTGACCATTATAACTTATGATTTTGAATTTTGTCTCATATTTTGACCTTTTCATCTCATAATTTAGACTTTTGCTTTTGTATTTTGACCTTTCAGATCAACAATTTTAAATTTTAAGCAATATTTTGACTTTAAAAACTCATGATTTTGAATCTTATCTCCATATTTTGACCTTTCAAACTCATGATGTTTACTTTTTTCTTCCATTTTGACATTTTCAACTCCTAACCTTGAGTTTTATATCTTATTTTGACCTTTAAAACTAATGATTTTGACTTTTATCTCATATTTTCACCATCAAAAATGATGATATCAACTTTCTATCTCATATATTTGCCTTTTAAAGACATTATATTGACTTTAAATGTCTTTTATTTTTTTAGCATTTAAACCAATAAGTTTTACTTATTGATTAGACTTATCCTGTTGACATTTTAAATATCAAACCATTTATAATCAGTGCTTAGCTTTTTCCCTTCATAATTCATTTCTGGTGAAAACTAAGTTGGCATTTTCTGGTTAAATATTGACCCGTTAGGCCCTCAGGTTAGACCCAAAGTCAGAATCTGGCCCCTGCTGTGGTTGAGTTTGACACCCCTGGTCTAAAGCCCTCAGTATTTGCTCTGTTTTGTAGAGGATGCATCTCCATATGAGACAGTCTTGAGATGTGGGGCAGTGTAAAAGAGCCCAGTGTAAGGTTGCTGCTAAAATCTCAGAGCCTGGTTTTACAGTGTTTTCTTAAGACAACATGAGCTTCTGTGTCTGGGCTCTTTGTCTTTCTCCATCTGTCGAGAAATGTGTTGGCATCATCGCAGCAGCGAACACATGGGAACTGTGTCAGACAATGTGTGATGTGAGGAGGAAGGACAAAAGAAGACTGCGAGTTCAAACGCAACGCAAAGTTTCTCCTTCGTTTTCTTTATCTCCTCTCTCTCTCTCGCTCTCTCTGCCATTCACTGTTCAAAAGCCCCAGCATCCCCCTCCTCCTCCTCCTCTTCCTCCCCCCTCCTCTCTGACTGGACCTGCTGTGTGCTGAATTAATACAAAGTGACAGAACAGCAGAGCCTGTAGGAGCTTGTGTGTGCGTTTCTCTCTCTGTTTGTGTGTTCATCACTGTAAATGTGTGAATGTGAGACTTGGCGTATCACAGAGATATGAGTCACCCTCTCTTTTCTGTCTCCTGTGTACAGCTCATCATTTTGATAGGTGGCCTTCACCCATTCAGGAAGCATATTTAAAAGCAAAACAAAAAAACTCTTTAAATGCTATAAAACTGCTTGGAAACAGCCAGTGGTGATGCATTTTGTATTTCCCTTCCTGAGAACGAGTCCTGCAGCCACTCTGAAGGCTAAAGCACCCAGGGACGAACCACAAGGGGGCGCACTTTCAACAACCACGGGCAGGAGGGGAGGGGGCAAATATCACAGAGAGGCTCACAGGCAGGCTGCAAAACAAGGAGGAGTACAACACCGTCAGCAACCAATAAGGGATTAAGAACTAGAAATGACAGTACAGATTGCACAACACACCTGCACAATAACAGAAACACAGCCTGACCTGATTTTAAGGATACAGAGTTTATAAAAGAGGGAGAAAGTAAATACAGCTGACAGGGTGGTATGTTTGCTTAGTACAAACCCGGACTGGGAGTTTTTGCTTTTATATTATCCATTAACCTTAATCAGGATAGGTCTGTTCATTAATTACTGTAAATATAGAAATAACGAAACAAAATATTCCCATGTGATGCCTTCAAATAGCTCAATGAACTCATCTTTTGAATCAAAACCAAAATCAGAATGTTGCCGGGCAACCAGAGCAGTTGGCAGCAAGAAAGAAGCACTCGAATTATATCTTACACAATTAAGTTGACAAGAAATGTTGAAACCTATGACAACACAGATGATGGATAGTCCAAGACACCTTGGAGAGAAAGAACAGGAAATTTCCGTCAAAAAAACACAAAAAAAGATGAAAAAGAAGACCTCAGTCTTAACTACAACTCCTGGCTAGCTTAAAGGCTAACAACTGCCAGTAACTGCCATGAAACACTGCCTGATCAACAGGAGACTACTGAATGCTACCTATTGAGGTAGCATGGTAGTGGCGCGCTGACACCGTTCCATCACTAGCAGCAAAACAAAGTCCTACACTCATACCAGGAGGAACTGTGTAGAAGAGACTGCTTCTTTGACTACTACAAAGTAAGCCAGTGGAGTTTGCATCTTTCCCGACGGAGATTATCCATCGAGAACGGAGGACACAGAGCAGCACGACACCTGCAGCCAGTGGAGAGGAGGCAGAGACGGCGTTGTGTGAGAAGGTTGAAGCGGGGCAAACAAGCTTGGCTGCAGGATGGACTAAAGGCCCAAACATACTCGGGCTGAACGTACGCGGAACAGACTCCATGGAGGTCCGCACAGACTCAAAGCGGACATCTGCAAGGCCCTTGTGCGCAAAGCTCAAATTTTACGACCGCGCAGACTCCGCTCCGCGTACTGGTGTCACACAGAACACTGCTAGGCATGTATTTTTCACATCAACCCGCATTAAATGTGACATTGAAAAAAAACTCGGAGGATGATTGGATGAACGTTCTGTCACATCTCTACGGGCCAATAGGAGCAACAAAACACGTGATGTAGTCGCTATCGAGCTGCGTGTGCGCAGCTACTGAGGAACAACGCGAAACATGGTGACTGTAGACATGTCAGTACTTGACTTTTGTCGTTTGTGAAAAGAAAACAACTCACTGCTGTTCTTTGTTCTTCTTTTAACGAAGAAATGTTGTCAAGCTCTGATAAAACTGGCGCTTTAGCGGCATCCACGCTAATGTCTTCCTCCGTAACTGCACCAGCTTTTGCTGCTGCTTGTTTACATCACAACTCTGCTGCGCCTGAAAGTACTGCCCCTCGTCGCTGATTGGTCCTGTCACTTTCTAACCGGGCCCAAACCGTTCAGATGGGAGCTTTGCAAGATGGATTCGCCAGTGAAAAACAAGGAAACTGGCGTATCCATCTGCTTTGGGGGTTTAGGGAAATGTAGGATTTCATGGAAATTTCACAGGAAACTACTATGCAGCAGTGTGCTCGACTAAGGAAGCTCTGATATGCCGGGCGGAGTTCGCTCCGCTCACAGTACACTCGAGTATGTGTGGGCCTTAAGAGCAGCCCCACACAAACCTGTCGTTTCATCATCAGCTTGATGTGTGCAGCACCTAGAGTCCAAGACAAATTCCCTAAGGGGGCAATAAAGTGTATCATATGGTAATGTTAGCTTACAGAGAGGAGATAGTGGCGCATTAATAATATCTACTTCTCTGCATTTAAAATAAAAAAATTTTAATGGATGCACTGTGGATAGTAAACGTGATGCTGTGTGATGTCTGACGCTTGCTGTTAGGAGGCAGTGTAACAAAATCATACTACATGCAGTAACACATCAAAAAGACAGCCAAATAAGAAGTGAAAAATTATGCGTTTGGACAAAAATATCCCAGAAGAATTCTTTAAGGTGAATAAGAATGAATAATCCCTGCACTTATTTATAACATCATGAAGGTTCTTGAATATTTCAGCGAAAAATTCCCATCCCCACCTGTAATGGCAGCAAGATGATGTGGGAATTGAACAGTCAGTTTCTCAGTGAATGTACAACTCCTTCAGCCACAGCTGTCCTGATGAAGAGAAGGGTAAACTGAGCTGAAGGAGTCCTTGTCAGTTATGTCACACAAGGGTAAAGCTTAGACATCACTAAACATTTTGATGTTTCCAGTGAAATTCTGCAGTCAGAGAGCAGAAACAATGGGAGAGCTAAAACACTCACACACAAAAAAACTTCTCTCTCTAATGTCCTCATGGGAGATATCAGAGATAAGAGACACATATTTTGCACTGACAGGTGACCTAAATAACCAGTAATTCACTGCAACAATGAGACAATGGGTTTCCGTAACTTCTGCGTCATCTAAACTAAAATATCTCTCCCTCTCTTCACCACCGGTATCACTAACACTATCTCCGCTGCCCTCTGTGACGTACAGCACGAGTGATGAAAGCAACAAGTTCAGACACGCTGTCTGAGGCTGTCAACACACATTCAGAGGAACAAACATCAATGAAACACTGTCCCACTTCTCTACTTTACACTTTTTCGAGGAAGAGCTTTAGGTGTGCAGTGTGTTACTAGAGGAAATAGTTTAGTCATCAGTACCTCCACTACCTTAGAGATCATCTGTTTAACACCCATGAAAAGTTTATTTACCACTAAAGCAGTAATGCTTTAGTAAACCTTTTGGTAAATCTTAACGGATAGAAATGTGCTCTAAAAACAATCTTATCAACAGAAGTATAATGTTGTAAGTACATTTTCATACCTTGCATCATAAAAGAATAAGTGAGCTGCAACAATTGTAAACAGATAACACAGTTACACACCTCTCTGTCACAATATGCCAACAAAAATTGAGGCGAGGAAGCCACATATCTCTTAGTTTAAAAAAAAAAAAATGTTCTCAAAAATATTGCTTTTCTATTCATTATGAGGGGAGCGATGCTTTCAGCATGTTTGAAAGACCTCAAGGACAAATCCAGCTCCTATTAAAGGATGGCACTGAATGTAAACAAACCTTGTTTACAAGAACGCTCGATTGATTGCCCTCCATCAGCACAAAGACTGCATTCATTCCTATTAGCACAAAATAGCATGTACACTGATTGATTTTATATAAACTGTAAAGCCAGGACATTATTTACATATTATATACTCTATGCTGCTGGTTTATAATGAAGGGGAAACAAGAACTTGACTGAAGTATGGGGGAATAGACACTTTGAGGAGAACTGGTTCAGCTATATGAAACTGTAAATTCATAGACTCTTAAGTCAGAATTGCACTTGCAAAAGGCTGCAGGATAAACCAAATATATAAAGTCAATAAGGCCTAATTCTCTGAATGACCAGTGAATGAATGTTTAAGTCATTTAGAGGTCTAACTGCAAAAACATCTAAACAGGGCTCCAGCTAAGCAGTTATTAGCATTATACAACAGCTGCAGTCCTCAACACACTGGCCAGAGATTCAACTGCATCTCAACCTCACCAGTTAACTGGCCTCACTCTTTTAGCTCTGCTAACCTAAAACAGTTGATGTACAGCTTGCCCAAGGGTTAGTGTTATAAATTTAGTTTTTCCCGTGGTTTTATTGACATGTATACAGTTATAACTTCTAAAACTGATGTTCATGGGATAAAGACAACACTGAGACAAAAGAGAGAGGCTAAGGAATGAGGTCCATTTTATCTTGATCCCTAAATCCTGGATGGATGGATGGATGCAGAATCTCTGCACACATCTTTAGTGCTGAGAGATGTGAATCTCATGATCTGATTGCAATCCAAATCTGGGGGAAATGATTTAATCCAGAAAAGATTTTCAATTCACACCAATTCCTGATTCACGACACAATTCCTGTGACAAAGTATATTTAGAAACGGGGATCTTGGAACTTCCCTCGGGATCTTGAACTTCCCTCTAGATCTTGAACTTCCCTCAGGATCTTGAACTTCCCTCAGGATTTTTAGCTGTCCTCTTGATCCTGAACTGTCCTCTGGATCTTGAACTTCCTTCAGGATATTGAACTTCCCTTGGAATCTTGAACTTTACTCAGGATCTTGAACTTCCCTTGGGATCTTACACTTTCCTTGGGATCCTGTACTTCCCTCAGGATCTTGAACTTCCCTTTGATTCATTAACATCCCTCAGAATCTTGAACGTCCCTTGGGAACTTGAACTTCCCTCTGAACCATAAACTTCCCCTTCGGATCTTGGTCTGTCCTCTGGATCAAACTCTGATAAAAGGATAAGATTGATCACAAATACTAAAGAAATTATTAGACTAACTGTGATTAAAATTGTCTGTCATTTGACAGCCCTAAAGTTAAGCAAAGATGTGTTAATAAGAGGGCTTTTGTAGATTTCCAGGGGTATAAATGGAGATAACATAATTCCATGGATTTCCTGCTGTAATTCTTCATCATATATAGTCTTATCTTAGACACTATCTTAACTTACGGCTTAGAGGAGGACAATCTTACTAATGCTGAGCCACAGTCATGAACTTTAACTAAAGCAGGCATAAATGTGAAAAAGAGCTGAACAACAGGACAGAGGAGATGTCACAATGTGTGTTTAATTAAAGGCTGCATTGTTTGGCACTGTTTTCCTATTATCCACACTTTTTGCTCCTGTCCTCTGACATCACAGCAACTCAGAGCTTCCCACTATCTTCATTGTCCTCTTCATTTTGAGTCATTCCCCATGTTGAATGGCTCAGGTTCTCTCCCAGCACAAAGGTTAGCTTGTCTGAGCTGAATGGGCCCATCCACGTGCCAGCAGAAGAAGAGTGAGGGGTTTTGTTTGAGACAGCGAGGCAGGAAGTCCTCCTCTGCATTTAAAGCTCTCACACTGCCTCCGTGTGCTCTTGTATTCTGCACAGGTAGCTCAGCCATTCTGCAGCTCCAGGCCTCACTAATGTATGCACATAACAGCAGACAATGAGTATTACTCACATGGTGGGAGGCGGTTTATTTGTGCAACATTCCCACCATATTCAGTGGACGACCGCCAACTCTGCGTCTTTATGTCGTCGCAATTTAAAAAGCTTCCATCCTACCTCCCCTGTCCTCCTCCTCACACTCTTCCTACTCCTCCACCTCCGCTCATTTAAGCCCTCTCTGTCTCAGCCTTTCATTCAGGTCCGTATTAGAGCTCTCTGTGTTTGAATGAGAGCGTGGTAATGCCTGCGTCTTGGTCTTTGTGAGAATGGCTAAGCTCTAACCGCGCTGACCTGGATTTACATGGCTGGAGCAGAGCGGTGCAGCTTGGGATCTGGACTGGCTCGAGTGTAGCAGAAATGCCAAAAAATAAAGGCACTGAAATGGATATGCTTGAAGAAATTAGCAGTTAAAATGAGAAATTACACCTAAAAAAATCTCAGGCATTTAAAATTTACAGAAAACAGAGATAAAAGTAGTGCCAATGCTTTTATTACCACCGCAACATAACTCAAAGAGTTGTTAATGGATTTTGATGAAATTTGAGGAAATGTCAGAAATGGCATAAGGAAGAACTGATTAGATTTTGGGAATGATCTGGATCACCGTCTGGATTCAGGAATTTTTTTAAAGGATTCTGTACTATTGGGAGATAGAGCTAATGGCGGAGGTCTGCGCTGTTACCATTTTACACCAGGAGATGGCGGACTGAGTTATTTTAATCCCAACAGCATTTTGAGTGTGTTTTTGTTCAAAGTTTTGGAGTTTATAGAGTTTGAAAGACGCACGCCTGGTCGAGGAGACAAGTCAGAGCATAACAGAGAGAAAGATAGCGAATTGTAGCGAGAATACTCACAATGCTGGGAGGAATAGAGGAATATTCACCCTCTGCCATGACTTCCAGTCGTCCAGTGAGACCATGGGTGAGACTGTCAGCGCATACCCATAGCAAAGCCAATGCTTTGCCTCACCGTGTTTCCACCCCACTAGGGAGGGAGTAATCGGCAAATGCTGTGGTGGGGGGCACATGGGGACAGATCCAGGAATTTCTCAAAGGATTCTTCCCTATTGGGAGATAGGGCTAATGGCGGAGGTCTGCGCTCTCCAAGTGCTTTTCTAGTTTTCTATTATTTGCCTTTATTTGACTATTTTGATTTTTAAAATGTGTTTCCAAAGGCACTGGTGCTTTGTTTAACATGTGTGTCTTGTAGCCAGTCTGCAACATCCCTGTGCTAAGTTGATTTGTTACAGGCTCTGCTGAACTACTTTAAAATAAATTATTTTTTGTGCTTAAGTAGTTTGTTCATGTCATAGCTCCAAAATCAACAAGAAGCATTTATGTTATGATATCAATTTGTTGTTGAGTAATTTAGGCTCCACTTCCACATATTCTACACATAACTAAATTGTAGTTTCATCGGAGATTCTTTGCAGACGACACTGTCACAGCAAAGAACTTCTGATGTGGACAAGAAATGATTGCTGCACAGAGAAGCACTATCAAAATGCCTAAGTTTTGTGCAGTCTGCAACTGTAAAAAAAACAATCACAACTGGATTACACTCATGTCCTGAAACATTAAGGCAAAAAATTCACTGAAAAAATCTCAGATGTGGATTAAAAGCCTGCTTCTAAGGCAGGGGTGTCCAAACTACGGTGATCCACGATCCACTTTTTATTGGCCTGCAACAAAGTCTTTCAAATTGAAATGAAATATGGCCCCCATTAGAGCATGAAACATGCTTATTCTTCTTATTTTCAGCACAAGGAGGTGCTACCATTCTGATTCTGTAAACAAACATTTTAAAGAGAAGATTTTCCTGATTATGTTTTCTGTGACTAAAATGAGACAACACTCTACATGGTGAACAAACTGGCAACCAAAATAACGATCATGTCTTGATTTATAATGCTCTGATGAATTAGGCAGCAAAAAGCAGCACCAGTGACATTTCAAGGGTGGAGCAAGTGGGCCAACCAGGGGCCCCTGCAATCTGATTGGTCACCCTAAAATCATTAAAATGATTGGCTATTTCTCTTGTCAGTCATAAATTTCAGCATAACCAATCACTAAGCATATCTTAACCTACACTGAACTGGTTTTACTAGCTTAAATACCCTCACAGTGAGGTATGAGGTATGAAAGTGGCCCCACCATCCTTGTATATATCTGTATGTGGCCCCCGATGGAAAAAGTTTGGACACCCCTGTTCTTAGGCAATGCCAGGCAATGCTCAGGTATGGTCTGTTTCCACAAAGTTACCCATTTTGAACCATCCAGTTTGTCTCTCTCTGTTGCAGTGAACTCTGATCTTGCTTGTGTTTCCACGGCAGATGCCAGTCCAGCCTTGTTTGTTGTGATTGGAAATACGTCCATTTTTAGAGATCTAGATCATTTGGCTCAGCTCTGTAATAAAAGTCAGTCCTTTGGCTCTTAAATGCCTCTTCGTTTGGTAATTTTTTTTCAATGACTTAAGACTCTAGTCTCCTTTCATCTGGCTGGATGTAGAAGGAGGTCTGCAGGACTGAGTCATTCGTGATATTTTTTGTGGCTGCTTTTCATTAGCTACTGTTACTGTAGCTACTGCCCCTTTCTCCTCAAATGATGCTGATTGGCCAGGCCATTATCTGACCAGGAAGAGGTGTTTCAGCTTCAAGCTTTGCAAGACGGACTCACATGGAGACAGACATGGAGTCTGGCTACTCTATCTGTTTTGCAAGGTCACAACCAGGACGATCCAATGATTAAAAGATTTTTACTTAAAACTAGTCTTGAAGTTCTATAGTTAATCATGATTAATCTCATTTTTTTGCATTACAGGTAGTTGACTTCCTGTTTGGATACAGATGTGCTTTAAGTCTGAAGAGAGAAGAACTTTTGGATTTAAAATGACATAAAGGAACACTATAAAGTTATATGTTGATAACACAAGATACCGATGACATCTGGTTTGTCCACTGAGCTGTTCGTGTGTTTTTAAAGTGAAATTAGACATTGAAGCTTGAGTATGTAACATTTGATGAGAGCCATGTAGAATCAACTCTACTCCCCCTCCCTTCCTGTTTTTCTCCTTGTTTGAGCTCCGTAGCGCCGCCTCTTCTCACATACCTCCTTGTGAATGTGCATGTCCGCTGAATCGAATACTGACGGTGGCAAAGCTCTCGTGGAGTGATTTTTCTCCGCTTTTCCACTGAAATCAATGGCCGAATCACAGGCAAGAAAACACTTCGTCTCAGCATGAATAAATTCTACATAGGACCGAACACCGCCGTAACTCTGCCATTGTATCAACTTCTTACTGAGCTGAGCGGCAGAAGCGCATCTACTACAGCGGCCAATGGGAACGCTCCCTCTGACCTGAGCCTTGATTGGCTGCACGTTCTAGCCTCCTCATTGGCTGCAGCATTGTCCCTCGCTGGTTTTCCTCAAGTGAGAGTGCAGCGTGAGGAGGCGTTGCAGAAGTGTGTTATTTTGTTAGATGGCTTCAATAACAAGACCCTGGCGGGTTCTGTTGTTTTTGTGGGCATACGACAGAAAAAATAAATCGCTTACTACAGCTTTAAGGAGCAGCAGAGGACATTTCGGCTGCAGGGAGACACTGCAGTGATTTAACCAAAGTGTGCTGAAAGAGACAATAATGCATGCAAAAGAACTAACTGTTAATCTTAATCGTGCTGCAATTAATGCATTAATGCAGGCAGCTCTAGTTAGAACAAACAATTTATGACATGACTGGATAAGCTTTTTACAGGCAAAAATATTCTTTCTTTTTTTTTTTTGTGGGATTATTTGATTTTACGATTAATGCTGGGTCTTCAAAGAGTGGATCAATAGTTATGACAAAAAAGCCTCTGAATAAATCACCACTCTCTGCTGTGACGAACAGACAGAAAACAAAGCTGGGTTTCATGGTTAAGAGCACAAATTCTGTAAGTTTGTTTGAATATTAAATTTTTATCTCAATTTTTTACCTTTACAAGTCATGATTTTGAATCGTATCTCAGTATTGTTATCTCCTTAAACTCCTAACTTTGACTTTTATCTCAGTTTTTTCACCTTTAAAAATCATGATTTTAATTTCATTTCACATTTTTACCTTTTTACCTTTTTAAACTCCTTACTTTGACTTTTAACTCATCTTTTTACCTTTTAGATTCATAATTTTAAAATTTCAACCCTTTTTTTACCTGTTAAAGTCATGATATTGACTTTCATCTCATGTTTTGACCTTTTTCAACTCCTAACTTTGATTTTGATCTCATATTTTTTAACTTTAAAACTCATGATTTTTTATTTTATTTCATATTTTGACATTTTGAACTCATGATTTTGATGTTTATCTCATTTTGATTGTTAAACATCTTGATTTTTAATTTTGTCTCAGTGTTGCTGACCATTTCAACTCCTAACTTTCACTTTTATCTCATATTTTGGTTTCAGTATTCCATCTCAAATTTTGCCTTTTAAACACTGTTTTTACTTTAAATGTCATGTTTTTACCTTCAAGACTCATGATTTTTTATTGTCTTTTCATGATTTGGCTGTTAAAACTCGTGAATTTGCAATTTAATCTTATATTTTGCTATCTTAAAATCACAGTTTAGATGTTTATCTAATAATTTTTAGACTATCAAAAATCATGGTTCAGTATTCAATCTCATATTTTGCTGTTTAAAAACATCATTTTGACTTTCAATGTCATGTATTTACCTTTTAAACTTAAAAGGTTGACTTTTCATCTCAGATTTAGAGTTTTTAACTTATCATGTTGACCTTTTAATCTCAAAATCATTTGGTTGACACTAATGGTTAAATATTGACCCTGTTAGGCCCTCATGTTAGACCCAAATTCAGAATCCGGCCCCTGCTGTGACTGAATTTGACACCGCTGCTCTAAAAATTGTATAAAACATTTCAGTGACAGGATGGCGCAGACAAAGAGTGAGCTGCAGAGTGATGATTCTGCAGAAATGAAGAAACAAACTGCAGAGGATCATCATGTCTCGGTTCAGCACTCAGTGTGGCTGAGGAGGGTCAGGCTCAAGAGAGCAACGACGAGCCGTCTGGCAGGAACGGCGGTGCTACACTCTTGTTTACTAAATCTATTACTCACAAACAGCCAGCCTCCCACACATATGCACTGCAGGGAAGAAGAGTGAAGATGGCGTGAATATTGGCCACATGTGAATGGTGACACACATCAAAGAAAGGGAAGAGTGGGCTGGATTTATGCAAAACAACAGCAGCTAAGCATACAAACATGGAGTAAAGGGGGATCAGGGGAGTAGGTGGGCGGATGGTTTCACGGTGTCAGAACAAAATATGAGATTAGACCAAAGAAATCAGGTTTGGGAGGGAGGAAACAGCAGAGGTGTGAAGGCTGATGTCTCTCTCCTGACGTGGCTGGCACTACCCTCGCTGGATTCCCCATGATGCCACACCAGCAGCCTCACACAGCTGCAGCCTCATGCCTGCTCTGTTTTCAGCTAATAGCCAGGAGCAGCACTGTTAGCAAGGCACAGCACCACCCTCCGCCTCCTTCTCCCTCTCCTCCATCTAAATCAAACCATGCCTGAAAGACAGCCGAGCACAAAGCTCAGAATAAGGCCGAGTGTTTCTCTTATTTGGGAGGCTCGGCTAATGTCGCTGAGAGGTGACGGGAAACAAAATGGAGAGGAGGATTGTTGAAGAGGGCCAGAGAGAGGGCAGCTGAGAGAGATTATAAGGAGGTGGGTCTTAAAAACCATGACTCATAAAGGTCTAAGAAGGCTAAAAGGGAGCAGAGGGGAGAAAGGGGGAGGCATGTTGTAGAGCAGGCATGTGAGTAATTCCTGATCTCATTAAGATTTATGTAAGACTGCCTCTTCATGCATTTTCTCCAGGCATTCAGATAAAAGTACACATGGTTGTAGTCATGGGAATTTTGGCTCTCCAGTGAGAGAGTAATCTGATCTAGGGATGCAGGATTTGGCAGATTTTCCTCTATAAGTGCTGCACACGTTTGCAATAATAATGTGTAATTGCAGCTATACTCAACAATATTGTGAGTGCAGTTACGGTATAATACATAAAGGGTATCGGGAGTTTTGTTGCCAGGCTATCAAGACAAATGCAGGGAACAATGATCGTTATGGTGTCGATTTCTAAACACAAAACATTTCAAATACTAAGTTTCATGAAAAAAAAAAATACAAAACCATAAAATTTTGCTGCACTGCTTTTAAAATAACTTAATATTTTCCCCAAAAAATGAAAGGTTTTCTTTTTTCAAGACTGGCACTATTGTAAATGTGAAGGTCTTTCTAACATTTTTGCAAGCCTTTCAAGTACTAAATACAAAAATACCTGCAGCCTTTTATGTAATTACACAGTCTGACATCAGGATTGCAGTTGCAGTTACATTAATCATGCAGCACTATCCGATGTGCAAATATTTCCAAACTCATTCCAGCTAATAACAGTACCAATACCAGGGCTGGGCAATTAATTGCAAATTAGATTAAATTGCAACATGGCCTCTGTAATTTACAAATTGCAAAAGTTGCAATATTTCTTTAACTTGAAATGTGTCAAAACAGCAGTTTAATACATTCATTTTCTTGTGGCAGCAGAGATTTTATGCACATTTGCAAACATTAGAGTGTCAATTTTTTAAAAACAGTTTACAGAAATCCTCCTTTTTGTGTATTATGTATGTTTTGTTCAAGTCAAAATGAGTTGCCTCATTAACGCAATTGGTATCACATTTGCAATATGAGAAAAATAACTAATTCATTCTAATATGGATGAAGCTCAGCATTAGTTCACGGAAGGCATACCCCCAGCTGAAGTCAGCTAATAGCTAGCTTCACCTCCTCCACCCCAGCCGCCTCCTTTATAGCTTAAAGCTTGTTGCACCCTCATATTCGGATTTATGCTACTATGGATTAATTGCTTCTGAAATAATTTCATTGTTTTCAAAAAGCATTGCCATTTATGCATCCATCCATATTGGGGATTTCTAGCCATCTTTAGAGCAGAGCCTTCGCTGCCAAGTTAAACTGCACGTTCATTTTGCAATAAAATGGTTAAATGTATGATGAGTGTTCCTGACTGAATGTAGGTTATAATATAAAATGATTTATTGCTGGAATTTGTTGAAAAATCCACATGTTGAGGGACTTCATAATAACTGCATATTAAATTGCAATTGCAATATTGGGAAAAATAATAGCAGTTAGATTATTTTTGCAAATTTTTCAGCCTTAACAATACAAATATATATTGTAAGTCTGAAAAAAGAATGAAAAGTTTGATTAAATCACAATATTTCCTGCAGCATTTTTTTTAAATCAAAGAAGGTGATATATTTTTTTGATCTACATTTCAGTCAAACAGTTTCATACATTTGCAGCAGAGATGCTACTCTACACATCATACAATGATTCAACTATTCATTTTTCAGAATATTTTGCAAAAATCTAACTTACAATATGAGTCAAAATAATTACAATTAGACTTTTTTTCAAAATCTTTCTCTTATCTTATAAGATTGTGTTAGTTATAAAAAAATAAGTTGCTTGTGCTTATGGAAAAATACATTAGATGTGGTGCTCAAAAAACTGCATATCAAAAAGGACTCACAATATTAGGGGAAAAATTTGCAGTAAGAGTATTTTGCTCAGCCCCATGCACATCTAGTTTTATTGTAAAGAACACAGTATGTGTCTCCTGTGTGAGGAGAGGATCTGGGAGTAGACAGTCTGGTAGTTGTTTTAAGTTTGGAGCTTCATTCATGATGTTCAGGGCTCACAGAGGGCCTCCTCCTGTGTGTGGCGTCCTAGGAAACCACCTGTTCCTGATGATACAGTTGTATATTTGTTGATTTGCCAATGTGTAATCTATACTGTAGATATGTATGGCATATACATATGCTATAAATATCATCGGAAATGCTCAGATCTGCCATTACGATATCATGCCAATAATATCAGGCATCCCTCACCAGATCATTTGGCTAAGCACAGAAATAAGAATCTTATTTGTATACTTCCTTTATCTCTTACTACTTCCTTATAATTCAGACAAATTTAGAAACACAGTGCTGTGTTTTTTGGTTTCTTCCTGATTTATTTTTAAACAATGATTTCATTTAATGGAAAAGAGAAATCCAAACCTACCTGGCCCTTTGTGAAAAAAGTTTTTTAAAAACTGTATTTTGTATTTACTCGAGTTGTCTTTGTCTTTTATTAAAATCAGTTTCATTTTCTGACCTATTTAAGTGTGAAGAAAATGCAAGAATAGAAAATTAATAGTTCATCAAATCAGGAAGTGGGTAATTACTTTTTTCACAGCGCTGTATTTTGTCCTGTAACTGTCAGAAGCTGGGTTTCCATTACAGTTTTTCACAAAATAAAAGCAATTTCCTTCAATTTCGATTTAGTACAATTACATTTTGAATGCGTTTCCTTTGAAGGGAGTTTTGGGCATAGGCTTTGCAATTCTCGTAAAATCTCATCTCACGTGAATCCGCCGCAGGGAAGCTTGACGCTCAAAACCTGTTGCATGTTGGTACAGTTTTAGTTACATCTACGGCGGTTGCCTTGATAATTTTGAACAAAAGATGAAGGCAACGGATGATAGTCCAGAGGTAAAGTCCGTATGTATGGCAAAAGCCAAGCATAGGGGTAGAAGTATGATGTTAAGAAAAGTCTCGTCTATTCTTCAGTCTATACATACCGCGCAATGTTGTCTCGGAGTGACTGTTCACGTGACACTGTAAGTCACGTCCCGTGACTTGTAAATGCGGAAAAGGTGTTTCCATTGCACTTTTGCGATATATTTCGATATCGAAACACCTAAAAAACCTCCTCATGAAAGCGTAAAAACTTTTTAGCGATATTTTAGGGTTTTTTCGAAATTCATGTGTCTCCATTACCAGTTTTTTATTGCGCTATTTCGATTTTGCGCATTTCCAAGTGTCATGGAAACCAAGCTTATATGCATATCAGTTATCTTCAAATATTTATTTTTACCTTTATTTCACCAGGAAGTATCACTGAGATTAAAAATCTCTTGTAATTTAAAAAAAGCTCTATGTGCAAGCTAAGGACTTTCATGTGTTTTGCACTGAGGAGAGGTTCCTGTCTAGTCACTCTGCCATGAAGCCCAGATTGATGGAGGGCTGCAGCGATGGTCGTCCTTCTTTGTTCCATCTCCACACAGGATCTCTGGAGCCCAGTCAGAGTGACTGCCAGGCTCTTGGTCACCTCTCTTGCTAAGGCTGTTCTCCCCCGATTGCTCCATTTGGCTGGGCAACCACTTCTTGGAAGAGTCCTGGTTGTGCAGAACTTCTTCCATTTGAGAATTACTTAGGCCACCAGGCTCTTGGGAAACTTCAGTGCAACATATTTTTTGTAGCCTTCCCCAGATTTGTGCCTGTCAACAATCCTGTCTCTGATATGCATTGTCAGCTGTGAGGCCTTCTATAGAGAGGTTTGTGCCTTTCCAAATCATGTTCAGTCAACATAATTTACCACAGGTGGACTCCAATCAAGGTGTAGAAACATCTCTGCAACAATCAAGAGAAATGGGAGGAATCTGAGCTAAATTTGAAGTGTTCAGAAAGGGTCTGAATTCTCATGCCAATGTGACATTTCAGATTTTAAAAAAAAAAAATTCATTCTTTCTAAAATTCTGTTTTCCCTTTGTCATGATGGGTTACTGAGTGTAGATTCATGAGAATAAAAATAAATCTAAACAACTGTAGTCAGGCAGCAACATAACTAGATTGAAAAATTGAAGGGGTCTGAATACTAGGTTTCTTATTTGTGAATTATGTTATTGTTTTTGTTGGTCGGTACTAAGGTTTTTTTTTTATGCATCATTGGTGTTACTCTGTGCACTTTGTATAACTTTTAGAAAGATTTCAAAATGTTTAAATTATCTTCCTGTTCTCTGGGTGCATGACAAATCTACCTGTGGATACAAATAAAGTAACCTGAACCTGAATCATGGCAACAGTTAAAACACAAATTCCACATGCAAACAGTTTGCAGACACTAGCAAAGTCACAGTCCACCCACCCATTCATTACCTTTGCAGCTTTTCCTATTGCAGGAGCCTGAAGCTGATATCATCTGATCCCCAGAGGTAGGGCACACCCTGGACTGGTCGTCTGTCAGTCATTGGGCTGATATGAAGAGGCAAATAGCCGGACACACTCAGATCTATGGGCCCTTTGGGGTCACCAATTAACACAGTGAGCATGTCTTTAGACTGCAGGTGGGTGCCAGAGTTCCCTAAGAGAACCAACACATGCATGGGGAGAACATGCAAACTTTGCAAAGAATGGCCCTGTCCAGGCCAGGAATCTTTCTTCTCTGCCGCTCCATGCAGCCCAAAGTCCCCTTAACCTGCTTCAGGACCCTCTTGTAGTCAACAACTTTACATTGCCTGCGAGGGGGAATTAGCACTATTTCCACCAAGCCACTTCCAGGGCTGGTGCTAGGCTCAAGCTGCAGCCAGTTTCCAGGTGGTTTAATCAAAAACAACCAGAGACCCATTTTGCTTTTTCCATTGGGATGGAGCTGGTTGGAGAGCCCTGTGATTACTGTAAACATCAGTGTGTCTGTGTTTTCCTAGTATCACTAGCACTTGCAGCTCACTCCAGTTTCTTTATACTTCATCTGAGGCCCTGTCCATACGGAAATGAATTCAGGAGTATACGCAAAAGTTTTTAGTCATATCGGCATTTCATCCACACGGAAATGGTGTTTTGGGTGACTGTAAACGATACTTTTTGAAAACGGGTCCCAGAGTGCATAAATCTGTAAACGACTACCGTTTCATCTCCGTGTGGACGGCCAACCGCATTTTTCTTGAAATGATTACGTCACACATAGCGTAGCTCTCTTAAGGCGCCTGTGTGGGTCCGGGCAAAACAACAACGGTGGATTAAAGCGCTGTGTTCATGCTGCAGAAGCTACTGAGCTTGTTATGGCTTTTACAGCAAAATCTGATGCTCCTTTACCACCCCCGCGAAACCAATATACCATATGTTCTTAAATCCAGTGCGGAGAACAACCAGAAGGGCAACTATGAGAACGTTTGTGTCAGTTTTCTGTGATCTTCTTCTCTCTTTTGGTGCTTTTCCGTGGCAGTAACATAGCACCGCGTACAGGCTTGGTATTTATACTACAGCGTTTTCAGTGGTTCTGTGCTTACATGATATTTCCTGAAACGACCCCGTCTATACAGCAAACTTTTTCAAAACGAAACTGCAATACATCATTTTCATCTCCATGTGGACGGGGCCTGAGACGGCTACATTCCTTTTACATCCATGTTTGTTTTTCACCGTTGTCTTGTCTTGTCAGAAACTCTGCTGTTCACAGACGGCACTCTATTCTGACAGACCCTGATGAGGACTGGCTCTTTCCCTAGAGTTGGTTCTTCATTGGAGCCTCTTTCCTGACCCTGATACAGTTCTATGGAAAAACAAAGAACTGGTACTGGATTAAGCACTGGTTCCAAACCAGCCCTGGAACTGGCTTGGTGGAAGAGGGTTGTATGAGTATTTACCAACACTGCAGTTACATTCAGAGACTTTCAGTAGGTGCCAAAGCGCACCAAACCAAATTCCTATTGATTGTTTCTTTAAATTTCTCTGAATAAGCATACTACAGTGCTTAACAAATTTATTAGACCACCTGTCATATTTGTCTCAGAGACCATCCAGCATCATGAAGTGCTTTAATGGGGACTCTTTCATTTTCAGTGAGCTCTCCACGTTTTACCATTTTGAACAGGAATGAGGGATTTCAAACTGAATTTACCCAAATTTGAGCCGGCTCACTGGGCTTCTCTGAGAAGTCAGAAATGAATCAAGCATAACATTCAAGCACTAAAACTCATTTACTGTTCAGGAATGCAAGTAACTAAAATTTGACATATTCATAAAAATAATAATGTGCTCTACTATTTTTTTCTTTTTTTTTTGGTAAATCAGTAAATTTGAAAATTCATGGATAACAATAATAACTATATTTTAGCATTAAAAATATCATTTGGGTTAAAGAGCTTCTACGTATTGGTGTATTAACCATTGCAGAAACATAAAAAATGATTTTGGTAATTACCAATGCTGTTCATTTAGGGCAGCTGTGGCATAAACCTTACTTTGGCTAGGGTTAGGGTGGTCTAATACATTTGTTAAGCACTGTATATCCATATTATGGCACATGTTTAGAAATACATTAAAGGCAATATCACTCAAGCCATTGCTTGTCATAGATCTTGATCTTTACTATGGCCAGTCATACTGATAACTTCAAGGAGAAATATTATAAGACTTATAAAGGGATGTAAATCGAAGGGGATTTTGATTGCTATTAAATTTTCACACTTTCTGCTGATAGATTGCTCAGTTTGTAATCCTTAACAATAGTGTTAATTTTGTCAACTACAACTATGACTAAAACTATTTGCCTGCAGCCTTTTTTTCCATGACAAAAACTAGATTAAAACTAATAAAAGTAGATCCGTGATGACTAAAACTGACAAAAACTGAGTTTAGTTTTTTGTCAAAATGACTGAAACTAAACTAAAATGTAATGCAGGTTTCATCTGACATTCACAATCTGTGATATTTCTCCAATTTAGGTAAATCTGTCAAAATGCAATGCAGCTGTATCTATTCTGCTTCTCAGCTGTAGAAAGCAGGGACCTGCAGGTTTGGCAGGGTGCAGAGAACACACTACCATGATTTGGTACCAGATTTAGGCAGGGAAAATAAATGCCTGAACTAAAAGTAAAGACTAAAATGTGATGACTTCTTATGAACTAAAACTAGACTAAAATGTTTTGAGTTGGTGTCAACTAAAACTAGAAACTAAAAAGGGTAGAAATGACTAAAATGGGACTAAAACTAAAATGCATTCTATTTAAAGACTAGAACTATGACTAAAATTAAAAATAGCTGCCAAAATTAACACTGCTGAACAAAAAGTATGTTCAAGTTAGGCTGAATATATAATTTCTTTGTTAAATTTTATCAGTCATGTTTATATTTATCAATTTCTAAGGAATTTCTGGGAGTATTCAAGATATACATTCAAGATTTACCCTTTTATCATGCCATATCTTCAGTTACCCAAAAAATAAACCTAACCTCACATCATTTAAGGAGCTGTATCTTAGAATGTACCCACTCCCCACCTGCACATCCCTAGTGCTCTTCCCCACACTAACATTTGCATCAAATTTGTATTAACAGCGTGAAGCCTTGTTGGAATATAATAACTGACTCATGTATTGCATGTTAAACAGGAAAGTGTTGGAGAAAAGAGAAACAGAACAATAGCTGGGCAGGAGAATCTTCTAGAGATGGCATCAGTCTGAACTGGAAAATATAGGCTCCAGTCTAGTCATGATCACCATGCTGCTATACGCCATGTGACTGTCACACAGGCTAAACCAGGTGGAGGGTCCATACATTCCTCAATGCAGTACCTTATAGGAAAAAAGGGGAGAGCCCCACTCTCATATATGTAATGTGAATGATCATAAATAGAGATATCCATGCGCATCCTCCAGGCTATGTTCTGCTCGGTGGCATTTTCAGCACCACGGGGCAGTGGACAGCTCCGCGCTGATCTGATACTAAAGCAGCCTCCCACAGTGATCAGAGGACAATGTAGTTATCCCTAAACACAGATTTATGTAGCATAGATGTAGCTGTAAATCCATATCAGGGTGTCAAAGATCCAGGCTTCGTGACAGCGTACCATCGTGGCCATGGCAACAAAGGAAACAACAACTTATCAAACCCGTTTACAAGCAGACAAATCAGATTCTGGGGACGAATTGGCATGCAGGAACATCCTTTCTTGACCATTCTAGCTCCAAATGCAGAAATAACACCTGCATTTTCAATGAGTAGCCAAGTTCGCACACAGCATCTCACTGCAGCCGACAATCAAGGCGGAGTCTGGTTGGAGCACCAGCAATCAATCGTCCTATAGGGGTGATTAGGTTCCCCGTGCCAAACCGTGCCTTGCATATCACATGAACGCACATTTGGAATAAAAGCCAGACCGTGAACCTCTCCCTGTGCATGACTCACTGTACTCTCCACCCAGGTGCAGCTGAGCACCATGGGTACCGTCAGAGCTGCACAATGAAAGCCCAAAGTCATGCTGGTGCGAGGGAACTGTCACTACACCATAAAGCCTCTCACAGCGAGAGCCGATTCCCCCTAATATCCCCCCGTGGAGGCTGCTTATACACCCAGACGTGCAGCGCAGAGCCTCGGTGTCAGTGTCACTGTCAGCCTACCTGTCTCCAGGTGCAAAGAGATCCTCGCCTCGTTGATGTAAGGCGTGTCACTCTTGGAGCGGACCCTCCGGATCGGTCTGCGGTCTACCTCCTCCTCCGGGGCCGCCGCCATGTTCGGCCAGCCGGGCAGCGTCCACTGGAGACCGGCGGGACTGCGAGAGACTCAGCGCCGCAGCAGCAGCACCCTCCCCGGCAGACGGTGTAGGAGGGGGGCGGGCTGTTGTAATGGTGATGGAGGGGTAGGAGGAGGGGAGGGAGAGAGACGGAGAAGGGAGGGGGTCTGATCAGCTTCTTGTTCGTGTTTCTTTCCAGTAAGTCAGCTCCACCTGAACACACCGGCCAATGAAAAGCACTGAAGCACAGTCACATCAAACACATGATTTCAGCTCCCCTATAGGCTATGCGCTTTAGCCACAGCAGGGCTGGAACGATAAAGCCTTTACACACAGTAATGGTGATGGGATAAAATATCATTTATCAATAAAACAAGCCCATAACAGTTTACAGTAAGGTAGCCCTACTCAAAAATGTGCATCGATAAGGCTGCTGGGGAACAAATGAGGTGTAGGCTGACTGCTGGTCAACCTTCACTGTTTGGCAAAGTTACAAATGGGTGACTAACTGCACGTTAATCCACACTTACTGGCAAAATTACTTGGCAATGAATGTGTAACAAGCTGCTAGTGAATCAGGGAACAAGTGAGTATCTTACTGCTTATTCATCATGGGACAACTGCTAGTTAAACTACACTAAATTCGGTCATGATTGAGTAACAAACCTACAATAAAAATAAGAACTTGAAACTTAAGGTTAAAACAAATCTTGCACTGAAGGCTGAAAAGAGCACAGTGGCCTCCATAAGTCTCTAATGGAAGAAGTCTGGCATAACCAGGACTCTTCCAAGAGCTGGTCACCCAGCCAAACTGAGGGGCAGGGGCCTAACACTCAAAAAAATAACATGTTGACCTTAATTAAATATTTTATGGAAACTTTTCCAACGTAAAATGTTAATTTAGTTAAAAGCAAAAATTAAACACAGAAAAACATAAAACAAAAATTAAGGCAGTTTGTGTTTGGTACATTATTTCTTTGTTGTAACAATGCTTCTTGGTAATAAATCTTATACCGTTGGAAAGCCTGTTTATTACCCTTTTAAATGATGCCACATTTGTAAGGATCTTGCATTTGTGGGATGAGGAGCAGAGCTGAGTATGTGGGTTGTGCCCATGAAAAATGTGCCAAATCTTCTCTGCCAGTGCCAAACAGCTGAATCTGCCATTGACTCTTGTTTGGTGTTTGGTGGATGATTGAAGTTTGAAGAAACAAGACATACTGACAATTTAACAGTTTATTCATTTAATAAACAGGAGCCTCAGTAGCGTGTGGAAGAACCATACACAGCCACAACACATGCTGGTCACCAGCCTGGTCACACACTGCTGTGGGATGGCGTCCCGTTCTTCAGCCAGCATTTGTCACAAGTCAGCCAACGTGGTTGTGTTGGTCACTCTGGCACGAACAGCACGCCCAAGCTGATCCCACAAGTGTTCAGTGGGGTTAAGGTCAGGACTGCTGACTGCACTCCCAAGCTCTGGAGGTAGTCTCTGATAATCCCCACTCTGTGGGGGAGGGCGTTGTCATCTTGGAGGACAGAGTTCTTACTGACAGGGTGAGAGAAAAGTATTCTTGTTGTCTTCTTGGGATGCCCACTTTGCAGCCCGTCTCTGATATTCCCCGTAATATGGTATATCCAAACATGGCGCAACTTGGTTTTGTGGAACACCAGCTTGAAGTTGTCCAACCGACGGGCCCTATCTAGATCAGTCAAACGTGGCATGCCGATTCTTGAAGCAGATATCTACTGACCACTGTAGCAGGGCCCATGCTTACAGGTGCTCCCAATCAGCACCTGGGGGTACCAGAGGCTTAAAACAAGAGTCAATAGCAACAGCAAAATAAGCTGTTTGGCATTGGCAGAGAAGATTTGGCACATTTTTCATGGGCACAACCCACATACTCAGCTCTGCTGCTCATCCCACAAATGCAAGATCCTTAAAAATGTGGCATCATTTAAAAGGGTAATAAACAGGCTTTCCAACGGTATAAGATTTATTACCAAGAAGCATTGTTACAACAAAGAAATAATGTACCAAACACAAATTTCCTTACTTTTTGTTTTTAGTTAAAAGAGACCAAACTGTTATACCAAAATGCATTAAAAATACATTCTAAAGTCATTTTACCTGTAAAATGAAAACAGAGTCAGAGCTGCAGTAAATACAAGATATTTATTTAAACGTAATAGTTTTATATTACCTGTTAAGCTTTTCAACGTAAAAAAAATGGAAAATCTTAATTATTACTGTAACTTAATTCAATTTTTTTCATTATCTGTAATCCATAATCATCAACATTTCAAGACAAAAGGCTTGAAATATTTCACTCAATGTGTAATGTGTCTATATAATATATGGGTTTCACTTTCTGAAATGAAAACATCTTGAACTTTTTCATGATATTCTAATTTTTTGAGATGCACCTGTATTCAACTATTGCTTTGTTTTTTAATAGACATTTGTAATTATAGTGAGGAAAATTCTCTCCTACAGTAAATCAGCTGTTGTCTTTTCCAAATACTTGAAACAGAAAAACAGTTAGAGCCTCTGGGTTACAGCTGGCTGACTTTGATAACTGTCAGTAGTTAAGACATGACCAAGACCCAGGACGGTCCCTCTGACTGAGCTCCAGAGGTCCTCTGTCGGGATGGGATAAAGTTTCAGATGGACCAGCATCACTGCATCCCTCCATCGATCTAAGATTCATGGCAGAAGCCTCTCCTCGGTGCAAAACACACACAAGCCTGATTGGAGTTTGCAAAAAGTTCCCTCCATATTTGGGAATATGAAGGCCACTGTTCTCTGTGGAAACGTCAGAGCAGAAGAACTTTCTTTGTAGCCTTCCCCATATCTGTGCCTTGCAGCAATCCTGTCTATGAGCTCTGCAGGCAGTTCCTTTACCCTTTACCTTCCGGCTTGGTTTTTATTCTGATATGCATATTTTAGAGAGAGGTGTGTGCCTTTCCAAATCAGGTCCAATCAGTTTGATTTACCACAGCAGGAATCCAGTCAAGGCGTAGAAACATCTCAGCACTGATCAAGAGAAATAGAAGGAACCTGAGCTACATTTCAAGTTGAAAAGGGTTTTGAATACTTGTGTCAATGTGGTGCTTCATTATTTTACTTTTAAATTCATTATAAATTTGGAAAATAAAAAAAAACAACTAAAATGTTGTTTTATCTTTGTCATGTTGGGTGTAAAAGATAATTTAAATGACTGTACCATCAGCCTGCAACATAACAAAATTGCAAAACTAAACTGTGCACTGCATTCTGGATAGTGTCGTCTGGATACATGGTTCTTTTTCTCACATCTTTTAGATTGCAGGCTACTCACCTTCATCTACATTAAAATAACTTCTTCTTTCTTGTCTTCTTCCCAAAATTACTGAAAATAATAATTTAAAAAATGGTTTAAAGGATGATACTCCATAGGTAGGCTGTCATTTCACACAAAAAGGGAGATTTTCATTCTCAGTAAGTTTATTCCTGAATTAATAAAGGTTAAATTGAATTAAAAAAAAAATAAAATGAAACATGGCTAATCTTCACCTAGTAACTATGCCGTTTTTATACCTTGTAGTAAAGTGTCATCAGGATGCCAAATAATGTTTGATTGCACTTTTAAATAGCAGACTGTGTTGCTTTTATCTTATTTGTATAAATGCATTTCAGATTTTATGACCAAAAAATAAACGATGTTAGGATTTCTCCTTAACATGCGGTAACTTTAGATAGCCCTAATAATATATACTTTCACACTATGGTTTAACTACCTGGTCAGTGAGAAATAAAATCCTCTGAGTGCTTCAACAATGGAGCTTTAAAATCCTGAGTAAAAAGAAAAAAGAGAAATTATTACTGCTACATTCTAAAGTTTAAGATTTGAGTTTTAATTTTTAAGATTTGAGTGTCCATCTGCACCTAGATAGAGACTACGGAGCTGCAGAAGATCCTCGACAGCAACTTTATAACTTGAAACTGTTAGTTTCATTCTTCAAACAACACCATGAACACCTGTGCTATTTGTACATTGCTTTGGACAAAAGTCTGCTCAACCAGTGGTTCTCAACTGGTGGGTTGGGACCCGAAAGTGGGTGACAAAGCTCTTTTCAGTGGGTTGCAGTTTTGTGCCTGGGAAAAAAAATGGTGCCAAATTATCTATGAGACTCTATAAAACACGCATGTTTTGTCCTGTTTCATTGTTTTGTTACACGTCTTGTACTGTCTTAGGCTTGAGTTCTACTATTTTTTTTTTATCAAATACATCAGACTGACCAAAAAGGTCTCCAAAATTTGGGTGACAGTATCAGCAAATACAAGCTTTAAAAGTTATTCATCAGCATGAGCAATGCAAAAATTTCTGCCAGTATTTAAAACGGACATATTGGATGAAATATCAGTCTTGTGTGTGTGGTGATAGCATATTTTCCAGTTTTATTTTGACAAGTTCCTGTGGACTGTTTCCTGCTTGGAGTGTTTTTGGTTCTCTTCACAGAGGCTGGGCGTCACCTGCACTGATTGTCTCTGGCACCTATGCACCTGTACGGAATCACCGCAATCACCGCATTCACTTAAGCTCTGCTCAGAGCTCTCTCCAGCGCCAGAGTATTCCTGCTCACATGTGGTATCTCGGCTCTCTAGTGACTTTGTGACACTCCATGAAACATTTTGCAAGATTGCTCTGTGCTCCTGTTACCTGTGACTAACCCTGATCTCTCCTTGCCTTTCCAGTGCCTCCACATGCCGTCAGTGCTCTGCCCAGCCTCTGCCACGCTGCCACACTCTCGCACTGGACTCTCTCACAGCCTCCACCGCCTCTCCTCACGCCTCTAGCCCTCACGTCTCACTGGATCCCTCACTCACTCTCGTGTTTCCCCAAATAAACCTCCTGGGCTCTGTTACAAACAACTGATTACACAAATCATTACAGCTTGTTTATAATTTTGTAGAACTTTAGGTAGAATTGACAGACCTACAACAGCTGACAAAGTATTTATCATTCATACTAATTTCTTAAAGGGGACATATTATTTAAAAATCACATTTTCAGGCTTTTCTAACAAAAGTATGTGCCCCTGGCCTGACCACATACCCTCAAGTACCAGAAAAATCCATTCGCTCCCACTTTCTCCACCTGTCAGAAAATGTGTGCTGAAACAAGCTGTTCTCAGATTTTCCCCTCATGATGTCATGTGGGGAGTTAGCCCCGCCCCTAGGTTCGGTTGGCCTTCCCCGCTTGGAAGAAGTTCCACCCTCCTCTCCTGATCTTCCCCTCAACTGGCAGCTGAGAGGGGGATCAGGAGAGCCACATCCATCAGGCCACATCCATTTCCAGTTAGGGGCGGAGTAAGACAGCTCAGTAACATTTAAAGCCACAGACACAGAAACAGCTTGTTCTGAGCAGGGCTGAAACAGAGGGGTTTTTAGACATGCAAAAATTTAATACTGGAGTGTTTTTTCAGCCACAGACTCCACAGGCATGTTTTGGGGACCTCTGAGACCAATATAAACTTGTCTTAAAAGGGTACAATATGTCCCCTTTAAACTCTAAAATTTGCTTTAAGCATGGAGTTTTTTTTTTTTTTTGTCTGAACAACTTTAATGTATCTGCCTGAAAATATCTGCTAAAATGAATGTGGAAATATCAGCATGCTGGATATTGGCAAAAACCCAATATCCTACCTGCTCAGTTCTACTAAACCCAGGTTAATTCAGCTACAAAGCTACACTCATGTCTGAATTTCTGTAACAATGTCAATGCTTGATGTGTTTTTACTGCTTCTCACAAGAGCCTTCTAGGGACTGGTGTTGCAAATTAGCATTTGGCATAAATGCAGTGCTTGCATGAAAAGGCTATTCCCAGTTTTTATGTTCACTATACCTGTCTCTAACAAATAAACCATTAAATAATTGTAATGTTAAATACTGAAAGTCAACCGAGTAATCCAAAATGTTTTATTGAGGATTAATTCAGAAAAATTGTAATTATTTGCAGTCTTTATTTTTCATTACATTACATTTTGAATGATAGTGTCTGCAGCTTTAAAATCATAGAATATGTTACATTTATCTTATTTATATTAAGCGCAGCTTGGATTTTATGAGCAATAATATGTAATGTGAGGATTTCTCTTAAAGGTTTGGGGATTCTGATAGCCCTCTTACTACAAGTTGCGTTTTTATAGGCTGAGTCGTCACTGAATAACCCAAAATACAGTAATTTGCAGTTAAATTCGTGTTAGAAAATGGTCATTTCTTGCACCATGGAAACATTAAATTGCTTTAACAAAGAAAAAAAAGCTCAAACTGGATTTACAAATGTCAGTTGTGTGTTAAAACATCCCTTTTGCAGCATGAACATGCCTGTTTACATAAGAGTTGGGTATTTTGGGCAATATTTTGTCAATGTTGGCCTGTTGGTGCAAAAATAGCAGACCTCACAGGCATCTGTGCTCAGAGGAAAATGCTTGAAAAAAAAAAAATACAGAAACAGCCAGTTTTCCTACCACACTCCTAAGCTAGCATATCAGTGTGTCAGCTCCAATCATGAAGCACCAATTGGGTTGTGTTTAAGTTTTAAAACACCAACATTTTTCAGAATGGGAAACAAAGAAAGTAGATATGACAGGACTGACTGTGCTTAGGCTGCAGGGCAAAAAAACAATGAGGAACCAAAAGGTTTCTGTTCTAATTATAGCTCATGGAATTTATAATGGGAAAACATGATTCAAAAAGTGTACTCCATGAAGCCCTAGGTATTACAACAGCACTGTCAGTATTATGTATATATCAGACATGGTAGCTGCTTTTAAAATGCAAACTACTGCAGAATAACTCTATGTGCTTGATGAATACAACCACATAGACTTAGTAAGAGGATTAAAGCTTCAGTTTTGTTACTTACTTAACTGAAACAGGAAGAAATTTAATGAAAATGTAATGCAAAGTTGATGTAAGAAAAAAAAACCTACAGCAATGAAAATATTTAAACATCTTCCCTGTCTTAAGTATGACCTGGCTGAGGTTGGCATAACCAAAAAGAAATCTAAATCAATCCAAATATCCCTGAACACACAGGATTAATTTTATTACATTTCTGATGGTGACTCTCTTAATTCAATGCTGGCCTCTAGTGGAGACAGAGAAATGAAATGTGCCTGTGTTTATAACAGAGCACATCAGAGGGGCAGCTCTGCAGACCAAGTGTTTTTTAATAAAATTTGCCGCAGCAGATAAAATAACAATAAGACTTCCCATCCAAAAACATAGGTTTATTGGTTGGATATGACAAAAATAAAAAAGCTCATGATGTGTATTTTAGTGCCAGTACAGCTACACATACTGTATGAACAACTTGCCTGAGAGATTGATGAAAAAATGTGCATACTTTCAAGAAAACTCTTCATAAAAGATTCATTTCATTTAGTTGCAACATTGTAATGGGGATCTTCCCCTCCAAAATAATGTTTTCCAACCACTCTTGTTAATTTTATAAAGGAAATTCAATGAAAAAGCAAGTTAATTTTATAATTAAAGTTCCAAAAAAGTTGGGACACTGTGTAAAATGAAAATAAAACATTTGCAATGGTTTGAAAATCTCATAAAAGTATATTTTAGTCACAATAGAACATAAACAACAGGTTAGATGTTGAAAGCAGTGCTCATTTTGGCAGCTATTTTTAATTTTAGTCTTAGTCTTTCAATGAAATTTATTTTAGTTTTAGTCTAGTTGTAGTTCATAAAAAGTCCTCACATTTTAGTCTTTACTTTTAGTCCAAGCATTTATTTTCTTGCCTAAATCTGGTATCAAATCATGGTAGTGTGTTCTCTGCACCCTGCTAAACCTGGGGTCCCTGCTTTCTACACCTAAGAGGCAGAATAGATACAGCTTCATTGTTTTTGACAGATTTACCACCAGTAGATAAATATCATGAATTTTGAATGTCACATGAAAACTAGATATCATTTTAGTCTAGTTTTAGTCATTCTAATAAAAACTAAACTCAGTTTTTGTCAGTTTTAGTCATCACAGATCGATTTTTGTTGGTCTTAGCTTAGTTTTTGTCATGGAAAAAAAGGCTGTCGACAAACAGTTTTAGTCATAGTTTTAGTCGACAAAACACTGAACACTGCTTGAAAGTGAGACATTTTTCCAATAATAAGAAACATTAGCTCATTTTGATTCTGATGGCATCAACACGTGTCAAAAAAGTAGGGACGGTGCAACAAAAGCCTGGAAATTAAGGAGAACTAATAAAAAAACAGCTGGAGGAGCATTTTGCAACTAATTGGGTTTATTGGCAAAAAGTCAGTAACATGTCTGGGTATAAAAGGAGCACTTTAGTAAGGCAGAGTCTCTCAGGAGTAAAGATTGGCAGAGTTTCACCGATCTGTGAAAAACCGTGTCTAAAAGTTGTGGGACAATTTCAGAAAAATGTTCCTCAAGGAAAAATTGTGAAGACTTTGAATATCCCACCACTGACAGTCCATAATTTCATCGAAAGATTCAGAGAGCCACGAGTTGCAGGTGGACTAGTGGTTCAAGGCGAGCCCCATTCATGGTCGGCTTAGGTTTGAATCCAGCTTGTGTGGCACTGTCTCTCCCCAGCTCTCTCATCCCTGTTTCTGATTCTGTCCACTGTCCTCCTCATAAAAAGCCCAAAAAGGAAAACTTAAAAAAAAAAAAGATTTAGAGAATCTGGAGAAATCTTGTGTGCAAGGGACATGGCAAAATATTGGGAAGCACTACAGTAAAAACAGGCGTGATTCTTGAGGAAATCACTGCATGCGCTCAGGAACCCTCCCGATATTATTGTCTGTCAAGAACACAGGTGGCCATGCCATCCACAAAGTCAAAGTCAAAGCTGTATCATGCAAAGAAGGAGCCATATGTGGACACATTCAAGAAAGATGTCTGCTCTGAGTCAAAACTCATTTAAATGGGCTGAGGCAAAATGGAAAACTGTTCTGTGACCAGATGAATCAAAATTTAAATTCTTTTCGGGAATCAGGGTTGTCACATCCTGTGGACAAGAGGAAAAGGACTGTCAAGCTTGTTATCAGTGCATCTCTGATGGTGGGGTTGCATTGGTGCTTATGGCTCAGGCAGTTTACACATCTGGAAGGACACAATGCTGAAAATTAGGGAGGTTTAAGAGCAACATATGCTCCCATCCAGACAGCATCTTATTCAGGGAAGGCCTTGCATATTCAGCAAAACAATGCTAAACCACATCCATCACAACGGCATGGCTTCACAGTGGCAGGGTCCAGGTGTTGAACTGGCCTGCCTGCAACCTTTCAGATTATAAAACAAAAAATCTGCAAAGAGGATCCAGTTGAGCAGCCAGAATCCTATATCAGACAAGACTAACAATAGCCTAAATAAAATATGGATTTATGAGATCTGTAAATCATTTCTGTTTTTATTTATATTTTACACAGCGCCCCAGCTTTTTGGAGTTGGGGTTATATTTTAAATTAGAAAAGCAATCAAAAACTGGAATATTATGCACGATTTTTATATTTAAACAAAGTTATGTCTGATGAAAATCTTTTCCCTTTTCCGTTTGTCTGCATTGCTGTATTTTTTAATCATTTTAACAGAAGCAGGATTGCATCGTTGCGTCTTTACAAAAGCGTTTAAAATAGAAACTGTAATGCTATAAAAAGACATCTGTGGTACAAATACTCCCTCTGCTGGTGTTACCGTTATAAGAGGCGTTGTTTTTTACCTCGCTGACTTACCCGATTGGCTCATTTCCTGTCAGCCAGGCTAATCCACCAACCACCATTAAGCTGGTGAACGACAGAAACACCGAAACACTTCCTGGCTCTCCAGTTTATCATCCTTGCTTCCGTCTAACAGGTAGATAGTGGTCATTAATACTTCTTAAATATTATTTTTGGGTATTAACTGTCATGCAGCGGTATCCTCTCTGCGTAATATAAAGCCGTTAGTGGTTTCAATGGGTACCAGCGCTAGCCTGTTAGCATGCTACCTGTTAGCTTTAGCCAGATAGACAGCCAGCGACTGACTCTTCACTACGCACGAGGAGGATTCATGCTCGTCTACGGGAAGGGAACTATTGTCATAAAGCCGTTTCTCTTTAGTTATCCAACCTAACTCCAGTGCTAAAGACACAATGTGTTAAAGCTAGCTTTGTGTGTTTATGTTGACTCAAGTGACCTTATAGCTTTAACAACGACCTTAAAATAAATTCACCACACTTCAGGCTAATCACAGCCTTACCTTTCACTGGACATCAGTTTTATACACGTTATGACCTCTGGGGTTTCAGTGTTTTTGTGTTTTTTACTTTGAACTTGAAAACTCATGATTTTGACAATTTTTCTCATATATTTACCTTGAAAAAGTCTTTTAACTTTTAATTTTGTGTTTTGAACAGTTTTGATTGTTTTATTTCAGATTTTGAGCCTTAAATATATGATTTTGTCTTCAATTGAGTTATTTTAAGATCATTTTTACATAATTTAAATGAAATGGGTAGGTAATTTTTATGTAATATTTTGTATATTGACATTGCTGGTTGTTAACAACAGTTTCTTTGTGGTATTTGGTTTATGACCAGTGTGGGTTTGACTTATAACTGACCTTTTTTTTATTTCTTTATAGTAGATAATATTCAGATACACATCAGGCAGCCAAGAAAAAGCAATATACAGCCTTTGATATGTACATCCATTTATGCAATCCAAGATTAGGCTACATTATCTATTTAGATTGTTTGTCTTTTTGTGAATAATTTTTAAGTTTGATATCTGATCCAGACACAAACTTTTTGGGATACCAAATATTGATCATCAGGACTTACACATAACTTCTTAATTCAATGTAGGCTGCTATGTAAACAAAAATAGTGTAACAATAACTGTATTATTTATTTATCTATTTATTTATTGTAGTATTTATATTTGAAACTAGTATGATAATAGTATTACCATTGTAAATTTCCTTGCACAGCTAAACCTCCTTTGATCCATGACAACCAGAAAAATCGAAGTATAAGACTCATAGTACCTAAAAGTTTTTTCCTAATTCCAAATTACAGCCATCTTACTTTAGAAAACTAGGTGCAAACTGTTTAATATTAAACACAGTAATTACACATGTGGGACATACACTTTATATGGACAGATACATTACAGCAAGAAAAAGTAATAGTATCATGTTTTTTTTTTTCCTTAGTCTTCATAGCCTGATGATTGTGCGGCAGTTCATCTGTCGGGGTGTAGTGAACTCTGTTGTGTGTGCCAGCCGGAAAAGACCACCAGGCACCCAGAACATGTCCAGACCAAGTTCAGGTAGTCTTTACGCTTTTTTAAAATTCCTCTGCATATCCAGTTGGTTTTGTTTTATTTATACTTTGTTTCATGATTTGTGCTTAGACCTGGCAGCTTTCAGGGAGATTTTCTCAAAAGCCCAGAATATAGCCATCCTCACTGGGGCAGGAGTGAGTGCAGAGAGCGGAGTCCCAACCTTCAGAGGAGCTGGAGGCTACTGGAGGAAATGGGAGGCACAGGTATGAATCCACCAGTGTTGGAAATTCATTTTTGTTTTGTCAACGTGCCATGGTGACTGTGGATTTGAAAATCAACCAGCCACGTATTTTTTACCTGCCATACAGAAAAGGGTTATTTTAGTTTATTAATTTAAGGACGGTTGGAGTTTTGATTTGGTTTAAAGCTTCATTTCTCTCCTGTATTTGTATTTTCAGATGTTTGAGTTGCCAGACATCTGAGGCACCCCATTTAATGATATGGCCTTTTCATAATTAATGCATTTCAATGACATAATAATGGGGGACTTGTCAGAAATGAAATGCAAGTTTATCAAATTAACTGAGGTTTAGCTGAACTACAATCTGTGTGAAGTTGATTAGATACCGTATTGACTTTTGACTTTATTTGCAGCAGCTCGAGTCAGAGCCACAATCAGCTGCTTTGAATAGTCTTGGACTTAAAACAAATGAAACAGATTAAACACATCTTCAGCGGGTAGTCCCACTGTAACGCAGAAATAAATCTGGTTTAAAGCTTCATTTCTCTCCTGTATTTGTATTTTCAGATGTTTGAGTTGCCAGACATCTGAGGCACCCCATTTAATGATATGGCCTTTTCATAATTAATGCATTTCAATGACATAATAATGGGGGACTTGTCAGAAATGAAATGCAAGTTTATCAAATTAACTGAGGTTTAGCTGAACTACAATCTGTGTGAAGTTGATTAGATAACGTATTGACTTTTGACTTTATTTGCAGCAGCTCGAGTCAGAGCCACAATCAGCTGCTTTTAATGGTCTTGGACTTAAAACAAATGAAACAGATTAAACACATCTTCAGCGGGTAGTCCCACTGTAACGCAGAAATAAATCTACATCACACTGAGCAGTGACACAAAGCAGAACCATTTCAGCACATACAATAGGCTGTCACTGTAAACACTGATACCATCAGTAGCAAATGAGGAAGATGGGCTCTAAAGGTTCTTTGCAGTCACATGATTCTGATGACGCACTTAGGGTCAGGAAGTAGGAGACAGCCAGGAGGAATGAAGAGAAATGGAGGAAAGTTAGCACTTAAAAGCTCTAAATTGACCTGTGTGCTGCAATTATCATCAGAAAAATTCTACATACATTGAGTACAATTCTTACGCTTTACAAAACAATTATTTTTTTTCCTGCAGTTTACTGATTTGCCTGGTGTGGAGGTCATCAATATCAAGATTTACTCACACCTCCTAGCTCCCAGCATTGTCTTGCCTAGTGGTTCTTAACCTGGGGGTCAGGACCCCCTTGGAGATTGTCAGAAACTGAGAAGGGGTTGCTAGATGCCTTCCAAAAAAAAAACCAACCAGAATCTTTTTAATGAATTCAATTTTTATATTTTACCCATTTTTATAAAAACAAATGCAAAAAAAATTGTTAAACGTAAAATAAAAACACAATCATTCGGAGCGATTTAGCTAAAATATGAGTAATTTTTGAAAAAAATCCTTAAATGTGAGTCTCTGCATGACCTTTCTTGAATTTTCATGGCTGAGCATGGCATGGCAGAGCTGCTGTTTTATTTTGAACTGCTTCCCACCCTCAAAGATCTTAAGCTTGAGGATGCTCCAGAGGTTCTCAATAGGGTTGAGGTCAGGGGAGGATGGGTCCGCACCACGAGTTTCTCTCCTTTTATGCTCATAGCAGCCAATGACACAGAGGGATTCTTTGCAGCATGAGATGGAGCATTGTCATGCATGAAGATAATTTTGCTACTGAAGGCACTGTTCTTTTTTTTTGTACCATGGAAGAAAGTAGTCAGTCAGAAACTCTGTATACTGTGCAGAGGTCGTTTTCACACCTTCAGGGACCTTAAAGGGGCCTACCAGTTCTCTTCCCATGATCCTGGCCCAAAACATGACTCCGCCCCCTCCTTGCTGACATTGCAGCCTTGTTGGGACATCCACTACCCCTCCATCTGGACCATCCAGGGTTGCACGGCACTCATCAGTAAACAAGACTGTTTGAAAATGAGTCTTCATGTATTTCTGGGCCCACTGCAACCGTTTCTGCTTGTGAGCATTGGTTAGGGGTGGCTGAATAGTAGGTTTATGCACAACTGCAAGCCTCTGGAGGATCCTACACCTTGAGGTTGGTGGGACTCCAGAGGCACCAGCAGCTTCAAATACCCTTTGCTGCTTTGTAATGGCATTTTAGCAGCTGCTTTCTTAATCTGATGAATTTGTCTGGCAGAAACCTTCCTCAGTATGCCTTTATCTTCATGAACCCGTCTGTGTTCTGAATCAGCCACAAAGTTGTTCACAATATAAGGATCACGCTTATGTTTTCATAAAATATGCAATGTTTTTGTTGTCCAAGGCATTGCACTATTTGAGGCTTTTCAGTTGCAGTGAGATCCTTTTTTTCCCCATATTGCTGAATCCTGTGGCCTGCTTAATAATCTGGAACATCCTTCTTAAGTAGTTGTCCTTTTATTGGGCTCACCTGGCGAACTAATGATCACAGGTTGATTTCAGTTTTCCAAAGAGCCCTGAGACACAATACCATCCACGAGTTAAAATGAAAAATAAAAAATTGAATGTTTATGACACTAAAATCCAATTTGCATAATAATTTGGAACGTGGCATGTTGTATTGTGTACCTGACAATTGTGGTAAGGAGGGAGCTAAGCCAACAGGCTAATCTTCTAAATTTACAAGTCAGTCTATGTTTCAACCCTCACTTACATTCATGAGCTTTGAGTCATGACTGAAAGAATGAGAATGAGGATACAAGGACATGAAATGAGTTTCCTTTGGAGGGTGTCTGGGCTCAGCATTAGAGACAGGGTGAGGAGTTGAGACATCCAGTGGGAGACAAGAGAAGAGCTGCTGCTCTTTTTTATTCGAATATGTGCAAAAAGCTGCAGCACAGTGTTTGAGAAAAAAAAACTTTATTGTATATTTCATAAAGAGAAGTTTTCAGTGAAATGCTTTCTTTAGTTCCACCACACTTGAGAAGTCCATTCTCATCAAGCATTCCTGGGAGGTGCACTGAAAGTTTAACTTTGACTAAAAATAGTAATGACTCAGAGGGGAAACCGACATACCTGATTTCTTTGAAACTTCATTACAATTCTGAAGCAGAAGTGGAAGACTGCTGTGTTGGTTTGGCCTACATTCCCAGCAGATTTAGTGATAATTTTTTTAAGGGAACTTTTCATTCAGCACTGTTTTTCTTTTTTTTTTTTTTCAGTCAGGGTAAAAATAAGCTCCGCTCTCTCCTGTAGGAACTTGCCTCACCGGGGGCCTTCTCCAGAAATCCCTCCCGTGTTTGGGAGTTTTACCACTACCGCCGTGAGGTCATGCTCACCAAAAATCCAAACCCCGCCCACCTCGCCATCGCAGAGTGTGAGGGGCGACTGAGCAAACAAGGACGTACGGTTACAGTCATCACTCAAAATATCGACGAGCTTCATCGACGCGCTGGATCTAAAAACCTCCTGGAAATCCACGGCAAGTAGAAGAGAGACTCTATTAAATGTTTTCACACAATATGAAGTTAAATATATCCTTTTTTATTTATAAGAAGTTGTTTGTACTTTAATTTGTGCCAATTTTGCCATGTCATTTAAGGCTTCCCTTCCCCTGTTTATAGATAAAATTCCTGACCATTAATGGAAATATCATTAAATGAGTACAAAGATGCACAAAGATGTGCAATTTTTTTTATATCAACTAGTTCATCATGAATATTTTTTTTAGTTAAAAATACTTTAAGTGTATAAACTGTTTTTATTTTTTTCTTGTTTCAGCCCTCCTAACCTCTCGTTTCTGTTGTTGATAATCCAGGCAGCCTGTTTAGAACACGCTGCATGAGCTGCAGTCATGAAGCCGCCAATTACAAAAGCCCCATCTGTGACGCTCTGAAGGGCAAAGGGTAAGAGCTTCATCTGGTGTCATTTGCTGAATGGGCCGATTTTTCTCAACAATATAAAAATGTGTCCTAACAGATATTGATCACTTTCCTTTCAGCACAAAATGCCAGTGTGTAAAAGGAAAAGCCTGTTTCAGTGTGTCAGATGTCAGGAGCTTAATAAAACCTGACGATGCTGTGAAAAGGAAAAACTGTGACCCAAATGAAATGTCACTTCAAAACGCTGCTTATCTGACATTTAAAATGGATGTTTTTAATAGCTCAAATGTTCCACTGATTGATTCAGTCTCTGCTGGGAAAAGAGTGACATGCGACCTGTGCTACAATGCAAATAAAGATCAGAACTGATAATGCCATATTTAAACTAATCTGTACTGGCCCTGTTAGCAGTAAATTGATTTAAACTGTGATCCTTCTACACAGTAAGTACTGTTCTCCAGATTTAGAGGTGATTTAAATGTCTCAAAAAAGTGTACACACACGTAAAACATGTAAAATAACCTAGAAGTGTTATAATCAATTTAAGCTCAAAATTAAAGCCTTATTTTTATGATAGTATATTAATTGTGCTATTTTTTCCTTTCAGTTGCACAGTAGCTAAGCTACCATAGCAGGACTGCAGCTGGATACTACTCACTTGCTGCACTCACAGTGATGTAGAATAAATCCACCACCGCTCCTTAATGTCTCATTTCACTTTAAAAACTCAGACATTTCAGTGGACAAGTCAGAAGTCGTCTGGACCTTGTGATATTTCACCTATTTATTGGTCTCTAGATATTTCAGTTTTTTCCTGTGGTTAAACTCGCTTTCAATCTACCAGAAGTGCCTTATTTTCTTTCAGAATTTAACAAGAATTTTATTCAGATAGGTTGTTACAACCCTGGTTCAGGGGAAGCAATACAAAGGAGCAAAAACCAATCAACATCAAGCAGGTCTTTATTACAAAGTAATGTTTAACAGTGAAATAAGAATGGTGGCTGCAAACATAGCTGGTTTTAGCTGATGTATTAGAGAGCAGGTAGCTCGGCTCTGGCTTTTGTCAACACCTTACAGGTGCAGGTGTTTAGAGGATGATTGGTATGGAGGGCAAGCAGTGCCACCAAGGAGTCAAAATATGGAGGTCATGAAGTGCCACCAAAGATCAGATGTATAGCAGTCATGGAGTACCTCAGAGAAAACAAAATACAGTCTGTATAGATCAAGGGTGCCCTCAACTGAACACTGTCAAGACAGCATAAGAGTGTCAGACATCTTGCCACATCGTGCAGCATTTTATGTTCACCGTCCACTCTTAATCTACTAAAAATGTAACTCTCTGTCCTTCAAATTTCAGTTTTCCCCTTGTAAAATTTGACATCACTTTTATTGTTTTTTATTATATAGCACTTGATTTTGAACACAGAGAAGCAGAAGTGTGGTATTCAGTGATGATGAGTCTTTGACAGCTTTCAGCTGAATAGTTTTGCCTTCATGTTAACAGAAGTCAGAGCATAATATTTTAACCACAGACATGGATATTATCAGTGCACAACTATCTCAGCTAAGATTCTCAACCAAAAGAAGCTTTAAAAAGACTCTGCTGAGTGAGGAAAGTGGAAAAAAAATCCTGTTCGACAATCCTGATACCCTTTCATCTCTCTCTTACCTTGCTCCTTGCATATCTCAAAGAATGCAACAGAGAAGACAATAGGAGTGGGGCGGAGCAGAAATGCCCCACTGCTTCATTTGCAGGTTATCTGGACTTCACAGTAGCGTAATCAAGCTTATTTTGCTTATTTTGACGTCCGCTCACAAAAATTTTTAAACTTTGACTAATCTCAGAGTTTCTGTAGTTAATCATAATTAATCCTCCATCTATGACATTTTGAAATTTCACCATTTCACATTTAAACGTTTTTGTGTTTCATTTTGTATTTTTGTACTGCTATACTTAAGGGTAGCCGACTTCCTGTTTAGATACAGACTTGTTTTTACTTTCAAAGAAAATCGGGCACATCGAGTGGATCAAGGACAATGACATGTTTGATAACACAAGGTATAGATGACTTTTGACTTGGCCACTGAGCTGTCTGTTGGTTTAGCCCTTAAGAGTTCTTTTAACAACCTAATGCAGTAGTCCCTAAGGGCAAAAAGTGTCCGCCTCCCAAAATCAGCTGTAAAAATATTTTATAATCCTATTTTTTTCAACTTTAAACAAGTCAGTCTTCTAAAACTACTTCAGCCTGAAATATTCATATCAAATATGAATTATATTTTTGTGATTTTAAACCTTTAAAGGCCAGTATGTTTACACAACTCCACTGTTTTCAAGAGAACAAAATAACAAAAGCGAAAAAAAAAAAATTCACACACACCATTATCAAACATCAATAGCAACAAACATCGTTCCTGTAGCAAGGCACCCTTGCACAAAACAGTAAAAAGTGTGATATTTTGCAGCATGCTTTGAATGGGAAAAAGTAGCCCCATCTAGTGGAAAAATGTAAAATTTAAAAAATGAAAGCTGGTAGTCCAAAATGAAATCTTAACATAAAGAAATGCATATGTTTATGTTCAGATAATTGTGGGCTCAAAAATGGTATTTTCACTGTTTTTCAGTGGGACATTTTTTTGTCCTTAGGAACAAATGTGTCAATTTTTGTGTAGCTTAGCCATTTTAGGCTAATTTAAGGAACTTAGACTACAATTCTAAAACATTTTTAAAATGAATATCCTCTGGCAAATTTAGGCTATATTCTTTCAACACAGTTAAAATAGCTTTTAAAAAAACTGAACAGCACAAAATGTCCTTAGAATCTCTTAAGGGTCAAAGTGAAATGTTTTTTTGAGAAAATCTTTTAGCTTAATAGATAACGTGAATGGATTCTTACAAACATGAACATGAACTCCTAAAAAGTGTAAATGCTGTCATATTAACTAAGATGTCAGTGGGTCATTTTGTACATGGCGCTCCTGCATATTCCATAATGTATAGCAGTGTTGTATGAGTGTGTATATGACAGAATGAACACTTGAGCTTTCTCTGAGCTCTGTGTCATGGTTTCAGATCACCCTGGTGTAGCAGTGCAGCACATGTAAATAACAGATTTAATAGTAAACATAATAAAATACATCATTTTGGCTTTATTCAGTTCACAAATCAAGAAAATTGTTTCCCATTCTCAATATGCACTCAGTTTTGTATCTAAATTAAATGTCAATATTAAGGAAGAAATGTAAATTATTAATTATTGGGTATTTGGTGTAATTGTCCTTTAAAGTGACAAACTATTTTTACCATACTGCTTGTTGTAGAGCTCCAGACCCAAAAACAGATGACGCCAACATCCCTGTGCAACATCTGCCCAGGTAACACACACAGATGTTTTCTTTTATAGCACTGCTCAAAAGAAGGTGTTTGTTTTAAAAATGTCTGTCTGTGTTTGTGTGTTTCAGGTGTGAGCAGAGAGGATGCCAGGGCCTCTTGAGACCAGCTGTGGTTTGGTTTGGAGAGTCTCTGGACTCAGACATCCTCACCCGAGCAGAACAAGTGTTGGACAGCTGTGACCTGTGCCTCGTGGTTAGTATGTGTGAGTCGGTTTGTGCGTGTGCCTAATAGAGTGCACAGAAACCTCACCTGCCAAGGTCACTGGAGCCCCGTTCACACTAACACTGCACTCCTGAACCTGTTCATCGCCTAGAGGGGCTTCATGTGAGAACACAAATGTCTGAGTCCGCTGACCCGCACATTAAACAAACTCTATCCTGTCAGCCCTGTGGTACAAAGTCGATGTGATGTCTGAGTGAGTGTTGGAGTGAATGTAGCAGGTAATTGAATGGGCAGTTCACAGTGGGGAAGTGGGCAGTCTTTAGCTGCTTCATATTCCTTTTACTTCCTGTATACTTCTTTTAAGTTTATTGTTCATGCACATTACTACAAATACACACAAACAGCCAACAGCCGACAGGAGCTGATGAGCAGTGTAAAGGCTCAGTCGTGCTCATGTAGCATACAATTCAAATATTTCAATTCATATTTCAATTCAAAAAGAGAAACCTCCATATATTCTTCAGTCGTCACACAAAACCAAATATTTCAAGAGTCTGTTGTTTTTTAAAGCTTGATGTTTACAGCTTACAGCTCATGAAAATCAAAAATCCACTATCTCAAAGTATTATAAAAACAACAATCAAAAAAGGATTTATAATACAGAAATGTTTACCTCCTGGGAAATTATGTTCATTTATACTCAGTACTTGGTCGTGGCTCCTTTGTAAACAAATTACTGCATTATCACAAATTGGCATGGAGGCGATCAGTCCGTGGCACTGCTGGGGTATTGTGAGGCCCAGGTTAATTTGATAGCAGCCCTCAGTTCGTCTGTATTGTTGAGTCTGGTGCCTCTCATCTTCCTCTTGACATATCCTCAGAGATTCTTTACAGGGTTCAGATCAGACCAGTTGGCTGGCCAATCAAACAGTAATACCACCATCAGCAAACCAGTTTCTGCTAGTTTTGGCTTCACTCTCAGGTGCCAAATCCTGCTGGTAAAGGAGATTAGTATCTCCATAATGTTTCTCAGCAGATGAAAGCATGAAGTGCATAAAATCTCCTGGTGGATATCTGACAGTGTTGACTGTGGACTTGATGAAGCAAAGGAACAACAGCAGGAGATGATGTAGCACCTCAAACCAACACTGACTGTGGAAACTGAAAACACTGGACTTAAAGCACTTTAGATTCTGGGTCTTTCTGGTCTTCCGCAAGACTGCTTTATCATATAGGTATATATAGCCAGTATTTGCAAATTTATCTCAGCCATCAATGCTAATGATACAATTTATAATTGTAGTTCAGACCTAAAATGTCAATCCTTGGAAGACTCTATGGTTTAAAGGTCACGTATTATGCAAAATAAACTTTTTGAGGCTTTTCCAACAAAAATACAGTACTGTCCAGAAGTTTTAGGCACGTTCATAGACTGTAGAAAGAATTGGACAAACCCCATGTGACGTCAGTCGTGTGCTTACATTAGGCGGACTCAAACGGCTCTTGAAGCCAATCCGTGGATGCTTCCATATTGAAATCGCGATCTCAACCAAACTTTGGATCAACCTAACGGCCCACCCACTAAGCGCGACTTCCTGTCAGCCTGCTAGCTAGCATTCTGGTTGACAGAAACGGAGCCTCTGCCTGCCGAGCTATCTGTCAATCAAATGAGACACGCCAATCAGCTTTCATCCTAAATATAATCCAAATGATTGTGGTAGAAAAAAATTCCCCCCCTGTACAGTGGGAGCACAATAAGACACTAGCTAATGAGACCCATTTGGTGTTTTGAACCAGGCTGTAAACCAGTTTATTTTGTGTGTCAAAACCGGCTGTTTAACATGTGTGCAGACGGAACTTCTGGTGTTCCTGCAGCCAGCCTCAAGTGGACACTCGCGGTATAGCAATTTTTTGCACTTCTGCATTGGCTTCATTTTTTTAGGACCGAAGGTTGCCGCTTGGGCTCAATTGGGCCAAAATTTGAGGCTGAAGTAAGGCGTGTAATGGCGAGTACGTCCACCTGAGGGCCCCATCGAGCAGAAAGGAGGATTGACACAACCTAGGTAATGCTCTGGACATTACCAAGGGCATGGGAAAATAATCTGATGAAAACAAAACAAAAACCACAGCTTTAGGGCGGAGTTATGGGTAGATGTAGCGCTTAAACATAGCCATAGAAGGTTGCATTTCATATAAAGTTGTACATTTACAAGAAACCAAACTCCAAATGTCATAAATTTACTCGAAAAAAATTCAAAATTTCCAAGATTAAGACTTCTAACATCTTGGCATTATAAATAAAAAAATTCCAGTTTTTACAATCAGAACACAAGAAACCAAATAAAAACTGTGGTTAGATTTTCCCACTGTTCAGAAATGCCTCCTCTAAGACCAGATGGTAAGGATGATGTGATGACTCTTGGCTAATATAACAAGTCTTTACTTTACTTAACTATCTATTATTACTCTGTCATAATAATGGATAGTTTAAACAGGCTTTATGGCAAGAACCTACTAAGTAAGTAGGCCTATTATGTTGAGATTTTGTCAATGAAAAGGATTAAAATTGGTATCTAATCTGTCAGAGAGGGTTCTGGGGGGCTTAGCCTTTCTTTGATACAAGTAGGGGAGCCCTAAGGAAAAATGGTTGGGAATAACTGCCTTAAGATTTCAGATTAACCTTTATTTGTGACTCAGAAATTCAGATTAGAGAGCATTTTCATCACACATTTTAATCCACTTCTAAATGTCCCCATGTGGACACAAACTAAATTTGATTTAATTATGCAACAAACTAAACAGACTGTGTTTTAAGCAGCTGCTCCCTTATAGACTGTGAGCCAGCTAAATCTTTAAAAAATGTCTTTTTATTTTAATATTTGTCAAAAATGTCAATAAAAATCTCTTTGCAGGTTGGTACTTCCTCCATTGTGTATCCAGCGGCCATGTTTGCTCCTCAGGTGGCAGCCAGAGGTGTCCCTGTGGCTGAATTCAACATGGAAAACACACCAGCCACCATGCGCTTCCAGTAAGTTACAATCCAAAGAAGGTATCATTTCCTTTTAGCACACATCAAATTTAAAACACAGTTAACCTTTCTTATTGTGTGATTCAGGTTCCACTTTCATGGCCCCTGTGGAACTACGCTGCCTCCTGCTTTGGAACGCCACGAGACAGAGAAGAAATAAAAACACGCCCTGGATGTCAGCTGCACACAGACCAGACTGTCCAACACTGGAGGACTTATTGGTACAAAAACACAAAATAATCAGTGAAATGTAATGAGAACCCAACATGAACAGTGTCGGGGTGGGTTCATGAAGATAAGGACAGCTATTTCAAAATGAAGGAAACAGTTTGCTTATGCTGTTACAGGATTAAAATGATGGTGAGGTCTAAAAACACGTTATGAGATCTTATACACAAAGCACTTTAGGCATTGAAATAAAAGATGATTCATTTAGTCTTTCTTGGGCATTTTTTAAAATCATTTTTAATTTCTGGTGTTGTAGTGAATAATACACTGATACCAAATCAAACCATAACTCTAAGCTGTCAGCAAATGTATTTATGATGATAAAACTTGTTTTTATTTGTGATTATAGAGGGATTAATGATGCTTTTCATAATAGGAGATGTTGAAAGAGGGAAATGAATGCATAGTACCTACTGATTTAATACTGATATAAGCAGGTCAATTCATCACTCCTTTCCTTTTGGATTGAATTAGAAGTCAACATTTGTCTGTAGGGGGCAGTGTTTAGCTGTTGTGCAGCTTCACCTCCAGTTAGAAAGCAAAAACTGACTCCTGCCAAAGGATCACTGGGATGTATGGTGTGTTTTTTTTGTGTATGTGAGTGTATCTGTCAGTGCATTCTTGTCTGAGTTCATACAGCAGTGTGATTTGTTCCAGTAGCCATGTGTAGAGCACCAGTTAAACCAGGGAAACCAGGGACTGTGCATCCTCTCTGTGTGCAGCCAGTCAGGAAAAAGATGCATGGCTTGTCTCATGAATGTTCAAGTTTGGAAATAATTGAAACAGCATATTCATATGCAAATGAAATAAATGAATGCTCTTACAAACTGAAGATGTCTCTGCAGAGCTTCACGCTGCACGAGCTGCACATGAATCTGAATAAAAAATGATGATGGTGTATCACAGCAGTGTGCTGGTGGGATGGTAGTGGACTGAATATTATAGTCAGCTCTTTATGCTTCTCTTTTCTGCTTTAGCTGAAGATGAGATTGTGACTGACACTTCTGTGCTTGACCATGACAAACCAAACCCCCTCATACTCTTTGTCTCAATGTAAATGCATGCCCCCCTTGTTTTTCCTGAATATTTAGCTACTTTTGGGACACAGAAGAATCAAGAACGTTTTTATTTTTGCACTCTGAATGCTTGGCGTAGTGGTGACCACCTCAAAACATGTTTTTTTTTGGTAGTGTTTCTTAATACAAAAATCACTACTAGCCCCCCAAGGCGATTTCTCTGCTGTTGTGTGACGTCATCTTTAGAAAAAGGCCAAATGAATTATATTTTCATTACCAGTGATGGATATTAAAGTCTTACTACAAACACATAAAGTGGATGATGTCCCTTGATCAGACAGTGCTGTCATCAGAAACAACATGTGTTACTCTGTAATGAGAAAAGGATGGATTATGGATGAAGTAAAATAGTGAAAGCAGGGATTACAACTACACTTACTCTCAAACTGATGCTGTTAAATAATGGCACACTTTTTCAACTTGTATAAGTACCTGTGTGAGAATTTTGGTATTTAGTGTTTGAAATGAGTGTTAAATGCAAAAGAATCATACTAAAATCCTCAGTTTATATTTATAATGTATCATGTTTCAGATTAAACATTGCTTGGTAAAGAGACACAGGTAAAGGTGTATGTGGAACTAAAAGAAGAGTAGGAGCGAAGAGACTAAATACACACAGGGATAATAAGACACAGGTCAGATTTAAGACAAGCAAACACAGAGGAGACTAACTGTACGATCACAGTGGAGGGAAATACAAGGAAGTCAAGCCAGAAATCTGACACAAGGGAAAGGGATTACATAAATAAACAGAAAATTTGGGAAACTCAACAAGAGAAGAAATGCATGACAAAATGATTTATTGAATACTAGAAATAAAAACGAGGAAAACATGATTCACACACAAGAGATCAGAGGAGATTTAAAAGAAAGTATGAAAATAGAAAACAGCAGAACTAAATAAGATAACAGACACTCAAGGAACACTGAAAACACAAGGAGGAGAAAATTACAAGATAACAATAAAACAAGGAACTAAACAAACTCACGACACACCAAATCAAAACCATGGCATCCCCTTCATAGACAGCGGGTGCTGAATGAGGCAAAGACATGAGAATCCAGAGATCTATGTCAGCTGACAAGGTACAGTATTATTACTGGATTTTGTATGAATATGACTATGCTAGTGTCTACAGCCTGTTGTTGCAAACTGTTTGCATGTGGAGGATTATGTTTGTATTCAGCTGTTACTATGATGTCTGTAGGGCTTGACTTATGGCTATTACAGGCTGGCTGTGTGTGGTGCTGTGTGGGTGTACCTCGGTGTCCACTCTGGCTCCTGCCTTTGCTGCTTTCACACTAATCTCGTGTCTTGGCCGCGTCTTCCCACTGTCACTGCCCTGCCATTGTTTACAGTTTTACCTCAGTAAAGTTCCACATAAGTGACTTGATTTGTGCATAGTGGAACCGTGCAGGTAACTTTTCAAAATAAGTGTTTTGTAAAAACGAAGGGAGCTTCTCCAATAAAATGCTAAACCAGGTTTTTACTTTGAAAAGCACAAACAGGAAGTGTACTTGTACTGTGTTTTTCTTTTTGGTAACATTTCCGTTGTGGAGACTGAAAGCTTAAAAAACAGTAGAAGTTTAGAGAACAACTTAATGAAACAGCTCCGTTTTAGCCCATGCCTTTCATCAGCATCCTCAAGAAACATAATCTACCAGTGTGGACGTACATTTTTGCTACAGCAAGGTAAATATGGCTCTCCATTCATCATTTGCCTGCCTTTTTTGGTTGACAGTTGTGCACAGCTTGCAGAAACAATAGGCAAGACTTCAATTCTCTGCATTCTTTGCATGTGAGACATGGTGCTGAAAGCCCTTGGTAACATGCAAACAAACTGAAAATCAAGCAGAGACATGGTCAAGACGTTTGACTAGTGTGCCCAGTCTGATGGTGTCTCGTTGAGATATGTCTGAAAAGTTACAAACTTATTAAACTAACTGAAGATCAAGGAGAAAGGAGACAACTTTGTGGTGTAAGGTGGATTTACTTACCTATTTGTGAGTCTGAGACATAACCTTGAGATAGATGACTTTCTGCACCTGGTAAAGCTGCAAAAAATACGATGACGCAACCAATAACTACAGTGATGCCTTGTCGCCTTGTCTGGCTTCTTGCTAGGCCTCTCTTCTTTGCTTCATTCATTACCTTCCTCTTTCATGTCTTATCCTGAGCCATGGTATCAAACAGCTCTAGAAGCCGGTGTGTGAACTCGCGCTGTAAAGCCACACACTGTTCTTGATGCATCCTGCTGCCAGAGCTACAAAGTGCTGCAAGCAGGTGACCGGGGCACTCTGTGGATGCTACTCCATGTTAAAACTCGACTTTGAAACTAGTCTTTTAAAGTAGGGCTGGGCAATTATTCACAAATCAGATTAAATCACAATATGGCCTGTTGCAATTTAGAAGTCATAGAAGTTGCAATATTTTTTCATCTTGTCATGTCTGTCAAATTAATACTTGAATTTTTTGCAGCAGCAGAGATTTAATGCACATTATGCAAACATTCAACTGTCATTTTTTAGAATGGTTTTTAAAAATCCTCCTTTTCATGTTTTATATATATTTTTCTTAATCAGAACAAGTGACATAAAAATGATAATCCCCTTAAATAAAGCAGTTGATATCAAATTTGCAACATGAGCAAAAATAATTGCAATGAGGTTTTTATCATTCTGCCCTAGTTAATTCGAATACTGATGAAGCTTAGCATTAGTTCATACTCCCAGCTGCGATCAGCTGATACTAATTATCCCAGCTCCCACAGCCAATCACAGCTCTTTCTCTCAACACAGGGCTCCATTTAAATATGACGTACTTCTCACTAATCCCTGCTTGTATTAATGCTGATGCACCATGCTGCTACTGCTGGCAACGTTTCGCTTCTTCCACCCCAGCTGCCTCCTTTATAGCTTAAAGCTTGTTGCACCCTGGTATTGAGAGTCATGCTACTATTCATTAATTGCGCATGAAATAATTTCAAGTAAAACTGTACATCCATTTTGCAATAAAATGGTAAAATATATGAGGGTGTTTCTGACTGAATTTGGGTTACAATATAGAATTATTAATTGCTTGAAATTGTTGAATAAACGATGATGACCTTAAAATAATCCCATATTAAAAAGCAATCGCAATATTAGGGGGGGATTAGACTATTTATGCAAATCGTTCAGCCCTATTTTAAAGTACAAAAGGTTTATGATGGAGGTTTAATGTCCACTGGGAAACACCTCTAATTGTTGGTGGAGCTACGTGAAATATTTCTACATCTGTTTTTTTTCCATATTCTGCAGCATTTTTTTAAGTCATGCCCTAATTTCTAAAATGAATTATTTAAAGCTTCACTTTTTAAAGAAAATGTTCCATGTATTTCTTTGAGTGTATCAAGCTCTTGGCACCATAATATGAGACTGAACATCTGACCCCCTATTCTGTTCTAGCTAATTTTCTGCTTTGGCTAAAGATGATATCGTTCCTGACATTTGCTTCTTGGCCACATCGGCCCAACCCCCAGAATCCATCGTCTCATAAACACTCTCAGTGTGCAGGCCAAGTCCAGCCCCGTTAGCGCTGGTTTACAGCCGAGGCTGATGTCAGCAGAGGTTATTAATATTTGGCTAATCTGATGTTGATATTCACATTAGCCACATGAAATCTCATCACACCATCTCATCCCTTCCTCTCTCCTCTGCTCTCTCACAGCACTGTTTTCCCTCTCTGCTCTCATCTACACATCTGCCGTGTGCGGTGCATGAGGCGCCAGGCTTTCCTCCCTCCCCAGCTACGCCTCCATCACCTGCTCATTAGAGAGAGGATGATGGTCCGACGATCCCCCATGACTCGGCTCCAAAAATAACAGAGCCAATTTCCCGCCTGTTAGGCGGCGATTTCACACCAATCTGAGTTGTACTGCCAGCTCGGCCTGTCAGAGAGAGAGAGCGGCTGTAAGAGGGAGAAATAAGGTGGAAAAGAAAAGCAATGCAATAAAAGGTAAAATGTAGGTCAGAGTATAATGTGTCAGGAAATACAGGAGCTGTATCCCACAAACACAATGCCCCTATCAGCCGGCAGGGGAGGATGGAAAATTCTCCACAGTCGGAATAAAATTGAGCTATTTTTGGAGGTTTCTACATTTGAAAGGGAAACCCCAATCCCCCCCCCCCCACCCCCCCAAAAAAGACTGTCACATTTGTACAGGCTCGCTGTATCTCTCTGAACTTATCTAAGCCAGTCAGCAGAAAGCTATAGCTCGCTGTGTGAACACATTTTCTGAAAAGTCCCAAACTTTTGGAAGTGCACTTCCCAAACTCTTTCTATGGGAGCTTTCCCGGATGATTGTGAATATATTCAATTGATCTGTCATATCAGGTTAGCTGTTTCCTGCTGACAGGGCTTTATGTTTTAAACTTTAAAGACCCTGTAATGTGAAAATAGATCAGTTTTTAGGTTTGTTGTATGACAGGTCATACAAGCTAAGGCCACGCCCACTCAGGAGAAATACAATCCTCTCAGATTAATAAAATTTTACAATCTGAATGTTGACCTTATGACCAGCAGCCTGGCTCTTTGCCAGAGAAGAGATAAAGTCTGTTTTCTGGCTTGAATCTCTGTTATGATGCTTTAAATGATCACTAGACCACTGTGGCTAATAGATTTGGTAAATTTACCTCACAATGAACAAAAAAAAAAAGCATTTAACTGAATGTTCACCTTAAATAAAGGCGGTGACATCAGCTAACAACAGACTGGACTGAGATGAACTGCTCTGTGATTTTATATTGTAGTGTTAGAGGGGCGGGGTCATTCCCCACCGTGGGCTCATGACCTCATGATCCCACATTTTGGCCCCACCCACATGAAACCCAGCCAGGAAAGAGTCTAAATCCAGAATTCAGTCTCATGTAGATCTCAGTGTTTTCACAGGTTTACAGCAACCATATTCCAACATATATAGAGTGTTAAGACACACATTTTGATTTTCACTTTACAGGGTCTTTAAGGCTCCCTCAATCCTCAACCCACAGACATTAGGGACAGCACAATTACACACCCCAAAAATTAATCACTCTGCCAGAACTCTGCATAACGCGAACCCTGGCAACTGTAGACATGTCAGTACATGACTTTTGTTGTTTTTGAAAAAAACAAACAAAATGCTGTTCTTTGTCTTTTGACGAAGAAATGTCATCAAGTTCTGATAAAACTGGCGCTTTAGCAGCATCCACGCTACTGTTTTCTGCCATAACGGCACTGGCCTCTTGTTGCTGCTTGCATATGTCACGGCTCCCCCGTGCCTGAAAGTACTGCCTCTTACTCCTGATTGGTCCTGTCACTTTCTAACCGGGCCCAAACGGTTCAGACGGGGGCTTTGCAAGATGGATCCACGAGTAAGAAACACGGAAACAGTATCCATCTGCTATGCAAGGTTACTTGCTCTCTAAATGCAGTCGAACAAATAAATGATAATTTACCCTTCTTTGTAAACTTTTTAGATGGATAATCATTGAGTTAACATGTAACTGTGAGTGGTTCTTAATGCAAACAGTCTTTTAACACAACATTAGGCATTGTCAAGCGATGATGGCAAGTATCGAAACAGTTTGGATTGAGCCAGACTTCTAGTAAACAGCAACTACATGCCAATCAGATCAACCGTACCTCAAATTATGCAAAAAAATGAATAATTCTTTGCCTTAAATTTTCAGTTGATGAGCAGTAACACTCACCCCCCCATGTCCTCATTTTCTAGATCAAAATACTACCAAACAGGATTACAGCTTAGTGGTGATATCAATGCTACCTGTTCACTGTGTTTGTTTACATCCTGGCTGCAAAGAATTGTAGTAGCTTGGCCTGGAGCTACAGAGGCTACTAGTGGTTGGCTACATTACAGCTTGGACAGAGCATTGAACTGGGACTATGGGTTGGAGATGATTAAAATATTAAGTATTACAAACAAGTAGTCCGGGTGCAGATCGAGGGTTCTGAGTCTAATTGTTTAGCAGGCTAATTGTACCCATCCATCATTGAATACAGTGATAGCTTTACCAGGATTGTCTACATTTTTCTACATTTGTTTCTATCAAATATGGTCATTGTGTAAAGGGTTGAAAGGATTTCTACCCTCTAGAATGGAGTCCTCATGAAAAGGAGGAGCTGCTGGACTATCCTTGGAAAGAAATAAAAGCATCCTCTCTTCTTCAGCCAAGCCCGCTGTGAGGTTAGGGTAAATATCTCCATCAATGTCACTGTGTCACCAGCTACAGCAACAGTATACTTATATTAGACCCCTCCTCGCTGCAGCCCCTCTCCTCACCACTTTTATGAGCTGTGAGCCCACATGTGACCTCCACCGGACAGGGGCTTGTGTTTGTCTGCGTGTCTGTGTGACGTGGAGGACTGAAGCAGTGCCGCTGATTTCCCAGAAGTTTGTCAGCTTTTATTTTGTGCAAACATTTGGAAATATTTCACAAGTATTTGTTGAGAATTATCACCTCGGGCTGAGTGTTTGGCTTTCTGTATTTCTGTAGCTGTTAGGCTCATTGAAAGGAGAGAAAATAAGATGCAAAGTAACAGCGTATTATGAAAAAAGCTGTGGAAATCTGTATAAATAGGGTAATATTTAAAAAGCAAATGACTACACAGGGTGTTTTTGTCCTATTTCGATCAATGCAGATGTTCTTATTCCTGCATCATGAGGGACGGCACTAATGCCAACACCTCAGGCTGCCTAATGGAGCAACTTGATTAAATGTGCAGTTTGTGTGTGTGTGAATAATTTGTCTACCCACTACTCTCCTCGTTCAGCCAACAGAAATTCCAATTAGAGAGTCTTCCCCTCCCTCTTCACAAACTGGGGCGTCATATTTTATTCATTCATTTGGCAAACGGTGAAAGTGAATTAACTTTGAGCCATGATTCCACAAATGCCCGCCTCTCCATCCACACACACTCACCTGATTCTCTCAGATTTTTAATTCACATCCATGTCAACATATTCTTTAATTCATTTCAAAGAGAATTACTGAGTGACTGTGGGGCAAATGCAGGATGTGTTGAAGTTGCTAAAGGTCGACTGCATGAAAAAATGTTTAGTTCATCCATTCAGAGGTGCAGAAAGTAATACGTGCAATTCTGTTGTTTTGTGCATGCAAGTATACAGTAAAAAGCATTGACCCCTTCCTGATTTCTTATTTGTTGCATATTTGTCACACTTAAATGTTTTCAATCAACAAACTAATGTTAATATCAGACAAAGATAACCTGAGTTAATACAAACAGGGGAAAAGCCCTCCAAACCTACCTGGCCCTATCAGATAAAGTTATTACCCCCAAAACCTAACTGGTGTTTCCATCCTTTGTGGCAACAACTGCAAACAAGCGTTTGTAATAGTGGTCAGTGAGTCTTTCTCATCATTGTGGAGGAATTTTGACTCACCCTTCTATGCAACATTGTTTTGATTCAGCTACATTGGAGGGTTTTCCAGCATGAATGACCTGCTTAAGGTCACGCCACAGCATCTCAATCAGATTTAAGTCTGGACTTTGACTTGGCCACTCCAAAACCTTCATTTTGTTTTTCTAAGTCTTTCAGAGGTGGACTTGCTGGATCATTGTCCTGCTGCATAACCCAAGTATACTTGAGCTTGAGGTCAGGAACTGATGACCAGATACTCTCCTTCAGGATTTTCTGATAGAGAGCAGAATCTATGGTCCCATTAATTCTGGTAAGCAGTCCAGGTCCTTCAACAAAGCAGCCATGGCCCATCTCACAACCACCACCATGTTTGACTGTTAGTATGATGTTCTTTTGATGAAAAGCGGGTTTTTTAAACGCGGGTAAACCCGCTAACAATTGGCAAGTGACTCCTTTCCAATTGCCAGCAGACCCGGGTCTGATCGCCAGCAGACGGGCTGCGTGGCTGTTTTTTTCTTCCTCTGGTGCGTCATCAGTGCGAAACACTGCCAGGTAAACAATGGAAAGGAGCATGGAAGCCATGGACACAGTGGTCAACTGTTTTCCGGTCTTTGTACTTTTGTCCCTCTTTCAAAATATACAAACTCAGCGCAGACTGAACAACATTCGAGCGCTGATGATACAAAGGAACATTGTATGACGTAGGCGCGGTACGCCAAAGTTATCCCACGTTCACTCGGGTGGGACGTTCCCACTGGAGCTGATCGGAGGCAAGCCAATAAAAACCAGTGTCCATTGCAGGGTCAGTCAACGCTGGTCTGAATGCGGATTAGAGCTTTTCCCACTGCCGACAGCAGCAGACTGTTAGCGTGTTTAAATGGGTTTTTCGGCTAGTGGGAAAGGGGTATATGTTTCACTCCAGAATTAACAAAAAGTTTAACGTTTGTCTTGTAAATCTACAGAATATTTTCCCAAAAGTCTAGGGGATCATAAAGATTTTTACAAATGTGAGATGAGCCTTTGTGTTCTTTTTGGTCAGCAGTGATGTTGGCCTTGGAACTCTCCCATGGATGCCCTTTTTTGCCCAGTGTCTTTCTTATTGTTGAGTCATGAGCATTGACCTTAACTGAGTTAGGGGAGACCTGCAGGTCTTTAGACCTGGGTTCTAGGTTCTTTTGTGACGTCCTAAATGAGTCATCCATGCGCTCTTGGAGTAACTGTGGTAGGCTGGCTACTCTGAGAAGGTTCACCACTATTCAAAGTTTTCTGCATTTGTGGATAATGGCTCTCACTGTGGTTCACTGGAGTCCCAAAGCCTTGGAAACGACTTTATAACTTTTTCCAGACTGATAGATGTCAATGACTTTTCTCATCTGTTCTTGATTTTCTTCAGTTTGCACCATGATGCATTTCTTTTTGAGATCTGTTAGTCCACTTATTTTGTCATACAGGTTCTATATTTAAGGGATGAAGTGCTGTTTTACTCCAGATGGAATGGGATGCACACCTTCCTAAAAGTTCAGCTTTTGTCTTGTCAGTCCACAGAATATCTTCCCAAAAGTAATCAGGATCATCAAGATGTTTTTTGCCAAATGAGACGAGCCTTTGTGTTCTTTTTGGTCAGCAGTGGTTTTAGCCCAGGAACTCTCCCATGGGTGCCATTTTTTCCCAGTGTCTTTCCTATGGCTGAGTCATGAACATTGAACTTAACCTCTAAATTCCACCAGATTCGTGTTTGATCCGTTTTTGTTCAGTCATAGCAATAGAGCCAGCAGGTTTCAGTTTTAGCCAATGATAGTGCTTCCACCAGCTCCACTATATGTTGTGTCTCTACTCAGGGTCTTTAGATGCTGTTCTTGGTTCTTCTGAGTCATCCATCCGCTCCTGGAGTCATTTTGGTAGGCTGGTCATTCCTGGGGAGACTCACCACTTTTCAGCTTTCTGCATTTGTGGATAATGGCTCTCACTGTGGTTCGCTCGAGTCCCAAAGCCTTAGAAATGGCTTTGTAACCCTTTCCAGACTGATAGATGTCAGCAACTTTGTTTCTCATCTGTTCTTGAATTTCCTTTTTGAGATCTTTTAGCCTACTTCTCTTTGTCAGACAGGTTCTATTTAAGGGAGTTCTGGATTTAACAAGTTTGGCAATTATCAGGCCTGGGTGTTGCCGGTGAAATTGAACTCAGCTTTTTAAAATGTGTGTATTACGACTAGGCCTCTTGGGATTTTTGCCCAAATGTGCCCTTAATTATAGGGAAATCCAGCAAAACATCTGCAGCCAGACGTGTCTGCCTCTAAGTCATTTAACATCCTACTGAAAGCATGAAACGTCTTACATAAATGTCCCCAGTTTCCCTGCTACTTCACAGCAGCTCACTTACAAAAATAATAAATTCTTATGCAAATGCTTACACTTTCCAAAACAGTCCACTAGTGGGCACTATCATTAGATTTCTTGAATCCGCAAAAATTAGTCTTCTTTTTAAAAAGTCTTCATATTTCTCTCTATCTAGAATCTCTAAAACAAAAGCTGGCTTAGAAAGGTTGTCACTTGGCAAAAGTCATTGCATTGAAAGAAATCCTAATTTTTTCAAAAATGTCCTCACATTACAAAAAATGTCCTTGCTTTGTTCTGCTTCTAAGAATTTGAAAACTGCCTCACGTTTATAGTCACCATAGTCACAAACTAAATGTCCTCCTTTGAAAAATAAAATCTTCACTCAGCAGTGTTTTCTCTCTCTGAAAATTCTCTTCAAAATAAAAAAAAAATTGTTATACAGTAAAAATGTCTTTTATTCTAAGTGTCTGCACCAACAGATAATGATTCAAACTCCAAAATACCCTCATGTTCCCCATCTCTAAAACCCAGATACATACTTATATTTGAACTTCTCCAAACTGTCTTCTCTTTCAGCTTCTAAATCTCACATTGGTCCTCATGCAGACAGGAGTTAGTGCACACGCGTTTAGTTTACTGGCTCCTCCATGGCAGAGATGAGTGCTAATGTGTTGCTGTGGGAACTTAAATGTGTGTAGCGCCTCAGCAGAAGAGAGCCTGCAGCTCTGCTTCTCTACACACACTTCTCACATCATTTCTCACACGCTGTTGAGCTGAGGGCTGCATGAGCATCTGCATGTACATGTTTGTAGATACTTTAATTCAAAACTTTCATGTAGCATATAAACAGTTACAGTGCAATTAGAAAGTATTCAGACCCCTGCCACTAGGTTCTGTTTTCTTAAGTAGCAACCTGATGCAACAGTTGATTAAAATATATATATATATCTCATTAAACTACACTCCACATAATGCCCCATAATGAGGAAGTGCAAACAGAGTTCTGGAAATCTGTGCAAATGCATTAAAAATGAAAGAACTGAAATGTCACAGTAGGTGCAGTGCAGCCGGTCTTCTTCTGACAGTTGTTTCAGAACCTCTGTGGTTCTTTTCTTAACTTCTGACACAGACTCCAAACCTTTGAGCACAGATCTGATCTTACGAAAAAAGAGAAGTCACACAGTGTTAGATCAGGTAAATAGGGAGGACGATCATGACTGTGATTTATTTTTGGTCCAGAAACTGATTTACTGAGAGCTCAGAATGACCTGTCTTAAAGAAGAATGAAGCCTTTTTTCCACAGCTGTGGTCTCTTTCTTCTGACTTTTCTCAGTGTTTCTAGAACCTGTAATAGTGCTGACTCGTTGACCCTTCTGGAACCCACTCCTCCAAAATGATACCCTTGATTTCAAGAAAATGATCCATGTGGTCTTGGATTTGGACTTTCTTTGTGGTGCTTTCCTTATCCTTGGTGATAATGGTGTTTTCCAATGCATTGACTGCTCTTTTGTCCCAGCATCATACTGGAAGATCCACATTTCATTGCATGTAATCACTCCTAAATAAATTTCCCTTTTGATCAGGTGATGAAGTGATGCGTGATGAGGGATAGATTTACATGATATGTCACAATCATATCTGAGTTTTTATTGGCCCAAAGCTGACAGGTGCTGTGGTCCCTATATTTATATGATACCAGTTTGAGAACTATGGGTTAAATTGCCATTGTGGTCTTCTATAGGACTAAATATAAAAAAGGATTTTTCATTCTTACCTTAAAGGTCACATATTTTACCCCTTTTAGACAAGTTTATATTGGTCTCAGAAGTCCCTAACATGGCACCTCAGATGGATCCTGGCACATCCATCTGGTAAAGACCAAAGACAGTGTTTGGGAAAGGGCTCAGCCTTTGAATAAAACTCAGAGGGTGATTGGATGAATGTTCTGTCCGTCACTTCTTTATGGGCAAATCTGAGCAACAAAAGACATGACGTAGCCGCTACCAAGGAGTAAATTCCATAGAGAACTGCATAACGCAAATCATGGCGACTGTAGACATGTCAGTACACAACTTTTGTCTTTTTTTTTTTAGATTTATTTTTGGGCGTTTTTGTGCCTTTATTAGATAGGGAAGGACAGTGGATAGAGTCGGAAATAGGGTCAAGAGAGGGGGAGAGACATGCGGTAAAGGGCCTTAGGTCGGATTCAAACCCAGGCCGCCCGCGTACATGGGGAGTGCCTTTAACCACTAGGCCACCTGCTCCCCACAAATTTTGTCATTTTTTAAAAGAAAACAACTCACTGCTGTTCTTTGTTCTTCTTTTAATGAGTAAATTTGCCAAGTTCTAAAAACTGGCACTTCAGCAGCATCCACGCTGATGTCTTCCGCCATAATTGACCTATGGCTAAGCCACGCCCCCTCCACTCACTCGGACAAACAATGAACATTAAGTGACAGGCACTATGGCAGGTGTCACAGTAGGAGACATTTCACAGGAGGCCACTAATGATTTCTGGAGACAGAAAGATCACATATCATCTAGGAGTCACCAAAAGGGTCTAAACTACAGATTGGAGGGATCTATTAATCATTTTATTGTCGAGAAGGTTGATAAAAAGCTTCAGTTACAAGCCCAAATTCACAGGTCCCAGTGCCAATGTGATGAACCGCATCTCATTGCCATCACAATCTCAGACCACAAGATAGAGGATCAGCATCAAAGTGCCACTGAAGTTAAGGTTTTTAACGCAGAATATGAGAAAAATTTAACGGCCTTTTTACCATCTTTACCAAGTGTCTCTCCATTAGTTTGGTGCTACAATATTTACATTGACTCATTCAGCATAACGTTTCCCAACCTTTGTTATCTCAGCTATTACAGATAAGTTAACGAAGCTAAGCTCCAGAGGTTGATGTTAGTTTAATTAGAGCCCTTTGGACAACAGCTAACAATGATGTACGATCCCCAAAGTACAAAAACTAGAACAAAAAATGCCAATGAACTCCCAACAAACAACATGACACAACAAACAACACAGCTAGGAGCTAACGTTAGGCTAACTTTAGCTAACGTTAGAGATGTTAAATATAACTTTATATTTCTTTCCAGCAAAGTGACAATACGTTGCCTCAAATACGATGTTGGCTTACCTTAGAACAGAAATTTTATCCACGTTGAGTTGATGTTGTGGTCTACTGCGAAACTTGAATCCAGAGAAGACACTTTTCTCCGTTTAGATGTGGCTTAGGAAAGGGTAAAAAATACACTCCATCACCCAGCCTCTCAGGATACCTTGTGTTCGTGTCGCATGTACCCCATGAGCACCGTTTGACCATTTTTAAACTTAAAATCTAAAAAAAAAAAATTAAAAAACTCATAAAACTGGACGAAAACTGACTTTCTCCCATTCATTTCAATGGACGTCCAGGCAGCCGATGTCTGAGTGTATTGGAGTGGTATACGCACTGTGATTAGCTCATCACATTTGAGGGCGGGACTTAGCCATAGGTCAATTGCACCAGCCTCTTGTTGCTGCTTGCTTACGTCATGACTCTGCCACACTTGAAAGTGCTGCCCCTTGAAGCTGATGGTCCTGTCACTTTTTAACCGGGCCTGAATAGTTCAGACTGGAGCTTTGCAAGATGGATTCGCCAGTGAGAAACACAGAAACAGGCAAATCCATCTGCTTTGCAACGTTAAGAGGTCCCCAAAACATGCCTGTAAAGTTTTTTCTGAAAAAATACTTCAGTATTGGATTCTTGCGTGTCTAAAAAACACCCTGTTTCAGCCCTGCTCAGAACGAGCTGCTTCTGTGTTTGTGGCTTTAAATGGTAATGAGCTGTTTGACTCCGCCTCTGACCACGCCCCTATCAGGAAATGGATGTGGCTCAATGCATGTGGCTCTCCTGAACCTCGGAGAGGAAGATCAGGAGGGGAGGGCAGAACTTTCTTCCAAGCGGGGATGGCTAACCGAACCTTGGGGCGGAGCTAACTCCTCACATGACATCATGAGGGGAAAATCTGAGAACACCTAGTTTCATAGTTTTGCTAGAAAAGCCTGAAAAAGTGTGTTTTATATAATATGTGACATTTAACCTTAAGTTTAAGAAATGAGATGAAGATACTCCCATATAAAGATGTGGGTATCTCATGTGAGTTGCCCTTGCAGACACCCTAAGCACAACTTTTAACCATGATAAACAACGACACTGAAGTCCTGATTTCAGTGTGACACTCTGAAAAGACTTGGTCGGGTTCAAAGTTCAAGGTAGTTAAGGCAGTTTCTATAAGACTGATCTCTCTGATTTATGGGTCAGCGGACCAATCTGAGAGTCAACAAAGGGTCAACTGGGCAAAGCTTGAAGAGGTTATATCATCATCTGCAGAAATCTAAATAAACTATATCACTTCAGGCCATTACAGCACTGATATCATGTAGTGTAAATCATAGAATTAGCTTTGTAAGCCTCCAAACATTGCTGTATCTCTCAGCTTGTTAGGAGTTTTTCTGCCCTCTAGTGGTTGAATGTGTCTGAGTCCATCTTTAAAAATACAGTATTTAATGAATGTCAGCTCTTTCCATTGTTTTGTTTGGTGCAACAGAAGTTATTCTTAGCCCCTCACTCTGAGTGTGCTGCAGAACAGTGTTGTTTAACAAGCTTAACAGGATCAGGTGCTGAGTAATCTGCCGGTAATGAGGCTCACAGAGGTGTGTGTGTGTTTGTTTTCGGAGTGTGTACATGCATGGTTGCTTTCGAGTGTGTATCTTTCAGTTATGACCAACCGAGACACCCAGTGCTATATCTGCACCAGCTCTGCCAGAGGAACCACATCCTCCTTCTTCGTTTTCATCGTGCTGCTTCGACAGGCTGAGGATGTCTGTACAAACGTATATTTCTGTGATGTTGCGTGCAAACATGCTAGCATGATGTCTATCTGTGTTGGGCAGGGTTTAACTGAATTAAGATGACTGAGGCTGGTGCTTTTCCCAATCGCCCCAGATTGGGCTTTGGAGTGAAAATCCTCCAGGGAAGCACTAATCCCTGACTGTCGGGAGCAATTTTTATTCCGTAAGCAAAGCTTTCTCACTCTATCTCGCTCCTGCTTGCTCCCTCTCTTGGTCTATGGCTCTATTTATAGCCCTCTTAAGCTGTTCTGCGTGCCACTGTTTACATTCAGAGCCCCCGATCTTTAGATTTAGACCCCCCTCCTCCTCATGTTCTTGGTGGAAGAATTAAAAAGCAGGACGTCTCTACTGACTGGCATCCTCACATAGAGAAGGGGGGCGAGATGGACAGATAGAGAGATTATGAGGACGAGGGTGAGACGGATAGAGGAAGAGGAGGGAAGACGAGGGAGATGTAAAGTGACAAGCAGATCCGAATGTGTATTCCAGGCGTTCAGGCAAGCTGTCTGTGTTTGGAGAGGACAGATTGTGATGGAGACGAGGAAGTGGAGGAAGGAGATGCGGTTTGAAGGGAGAGAGTAGGAGGATTTGTGCTTTGTTTAGATGAGCGGAGGAATGGAGACACAGATGGAGCTGATTCTCGACATGACAAACTGTTAAATGTTCACTGTCATTTGGAGGTTTTGAAATAACAGTCCGTCTTTTCGGTGATGAGCACTTTTCACTTTCTGACAGGGGGGTTTGGTCTGAAAATGTAAACCCTTCCTCATGTCTGTACAGTAAATATTTATGATCGTGTTCTCCCTCTTGCATTGTGTGATGAATGAAACAAACTTTTATTTTTGGCATGCCTTTTATTCTGATAACAGAAGAAGTGTTAGCTCTCTCACAGCCTGTCTTCCACTAACAAGTTTAAAAATGCTAAAACATAGAAACATGCAAATTTAGAGAATACAAATTTTGCCACCAGGGGGCTCTCAATCAAAACGGTAACAAATACTGGTGAGTAGAGATTAGTTAGGGCGAGAGGCAGGGTAGACCCTGGACTGGTCTCCAATCAGTTGCATCAAAACCAGGCTTAAGGAAAATTTAAGAGTTACCAATGAACCTAATGAGCATTTTTCTGGTGGTGGGAAGAAGCCAGGGTACCAGGGGAGAGCATGCAAACACTCCAAGCAACTCAGAGAAAAGGTTATTGAAAACTGTAAGTCAGGGGATGGAGACATAAACATTTCCAAGGCACTGAACATCCCCCGGAGTTCAGTTAAATCCATCATCAAGAATTGTTAGGAATATTAACCTTGCACTGGCGAATCCATCTTGCAAAGCTCCCATCTGAACCTTTTGGGCCTGGTTAGAAAGTGACAGGACCAATCAGCTACGAGGAGCAGTACTTTCAGGCGCAGCAGAGTCGTGACGTAAAGAAGCAGCAGCAAGAGCTGGTGCAGTTATGGAGGAAGAGATTAGCGTGGATGCTACTAAAGCGCCAGTTTTATCAGAACTTGACAACATTTCTTTGTTTAAAGAAGAACAAAAAACAGCAGTGAGCTGTTTTCTTTTCAAAAACGACAAAACTCGAGTACTTACATATCTATAGCTGCCATGTTTCGCATTATTCCTCAGTAGCTGTGCACACGCAGCTCGATAGCTGCTACGTCACTTGTTTTGTTGCTCAGATTGGCCCCTAGAGATGTGACAGACAGAACATTCACCTAATCACACTCCGAGTTTTTTTCAAAGCCTCTGCCTTTTCTCTAACGTTTCCTATTGAAGCTTTCCCAGATGGATGTGTGAAACACATCCATCTGGCATATCAGGTTAAAGGAATATTGGACATGTGTAAATCTGCCTAGATCAGGCTGTCCTCACAAACTGAGAGATCAGGCAAGAAGGAGACTAGAGAGAGGTCACCAAGACACCTTTGACTACTCTGAAGGAGTTACAAGCTTCAGCAGCTGAGAAGGGAGAAGATTTGTTTTCCCGCAAGACAATGACGTGAGGCATACAGAGAAATCTACACGGAAGAGGTTTAAAGACAACAAGGAGAATGTTCTAGAGTGGCCAAGTCAAAGTCCAGACTTCAATCCAAAAAAAAATTTGTGGCTGGAATTTAAAAGGGCTGTTCATGCCTGATCCCTGTGCAACCTCTTTGCAGTTTTGTAAAGAAGAATGGAGTAAAACTGCAGTGTCCAGATGTTTGAGCCTGATTGAGACCTATCCACACAGACTCAGTGCTCTGTTTGCAGCCAAAGGTGACTACTAAATACTAACTTGAAGGGGGTGAATACTTATGCAGTCATTTATTTCACATTAAATATTTTTATTTAATTGACATGACTTTGTAGAAATCTGTTTCTCTTTGACATTAAAGAGTTTTCCTGTATTTTTTTGGCATTAAACCCCCATTATTCTGACCATGATTGATTTATAAAATAAATTAAAGGATAAAACATCCAAGGAGATGAACACCTTTATAAGCACTGTATACAAACTCACTGTGATATGACATGCAGGGGCATAGCACCAGGGGCAAAAGGTACTGATTACCCAGGCCCACGGTAGGGAGGGGCCCTTGAGGAGCCTGCAATGAAAAGTGTTTTTAACTATTTTTTTCGTAGTAATTAGTGTCATTATTGAATCAGGAGTGACTCAATGAATCAGTCAACAGACTGAAGTTTGTATCAAGTAGAGCAAATTAAATACTGGGGGGCCTCTGCTCCTCACTTAAAAAATTCCAAATGGTATAGTCCAGTGCTACGAAATAGCGCAAGTAAATTAAGTCAAACCATAGTAAAAATATTGCTCATAATGGGGAAATTCTGCTTCAAAAATACACTAAAATACATATATCTTTGTCAAAAATGATGCAACATTTAAGGTGTAATATTCTTTCTGGGGGCCCCAAATCCCTACCTACACCCCTGATCACATGTAGTATGACTAGAGTGAATCAAGGCGATCTCAGTCAACCAGAAACATCTGCACAGCTATCATTGTTTATCAGTTGAAGTCAGTGATGTCGACATTGGTTTTGCAACAAACCAGGCAGATAGATAAGTGACGTCTCGACACACAGACCTGATTTGACGCTCGCAGGAAGCCCATCGGTTTGCCCTGAGGAGCTGACCGCTGTCATTTTTAGCTCACGTTTCAAACACAGGAGAAATTTGAGCATTTGTCTTTGACTATTTTTGGCAGTGGATTATTTCTAGTTAGAATTTGGGGCAGGGATTTGTCATATGTGACGTGTGTTGATGCTCAAAAAACATGTCACCTGTCACCTCAGAGATGTTTTCTTTAGTAGATCTGTACTCCACAGAGGAATAAGAACCAGGATTTAAACACATAATTCTTCCTAGTAGGGTCAGCTCAATCTTTTCATTGGATTTTACAGAATATTAAAATAGAATATGAGTAGATTTAACCTTTTAAAATAGTGTTCTAAAAATAGAATGATTATTTGCCATTATAAACCTGACTGTGGTCCTACAGTCTTCCTGTTGGTTTCTGTGGAGGTCAGCTTGCCCCCTACAGCTGACGAGTAGCTGTTTAAGGCGGCAGCTAACATTTAGCTCATTATGTAAATGCTAATCATCAGTTGTAGCACAGACCCCAGGGCTTTAGAGACACTCAGACACAACGCAGGCTGGCAAAGCAGCACGCTGCATTAACTATTCTAGTACATAAACAAAGCCATTTATGGATAGCGAGGCCCGGCTGTGCTAATCTGTCCGTTTGGTTCCCAGCTCGCCGTAAAGCAGCTGTGATGTAAACTAGTTATGTCATTTAATGTGATGGAGCTGCCTCGTCCTCTGTGTATTTTACACTCAGACGAGGCACGCTTCCACTTGTGTTTCCTGCCCGGTGTCAATAACATAATCAGATGTTGAGCTCACAGCTGCTCTACCTGTGAGTGTGTCAGTGTGTGTGTTCAGGATAAACACACTGCTGCGTTATAGCTGTGTGAATGTTTTCAGGAAAAACAGACGGAGAAAAAAAAAGGTGTTTGGACACGTATTTGTTGTTGTGTCTGTTTTTCCAGCACAGTGGATTCAAAATGAAACACAGAAAGAGGTGAAGAGTCTTATCTTCAGGGTTTTCTATGTGAAACCAGATAAGGTTAACAGCTTTAGATCTGTCTTTCCTCCTGGATGATTCTGAAGGCTATGCATGCTCCTGCTGAATCTGAAAATACAACCCCAATTCCAAAAAAGTTGGGGCACTGAGTGAAATGTAAATAAAAACAGAATGCAATGATTGCCAAATTTCATGAACCCATATTTTATTTACAATACAACATAAACAACCTATCAGACATTAGCTGGGTTTCCATTACAGTTTTTCGCAAAATAAAACCGATATTTCTTAAATTTCAATCAAGTACAATTGTGCTTTGAATGCGTTTCCATTAAAAGGAGTTTGGGCATAGGCCTTGCAATTGTCGTGAAATCTCATTTCGCGTGAATCCGCTGCAAGGAAGCTTGACGCTCAAAACCTTTTGCGTGTTGGTACGGTTTTGGTTACATCTACGGTGGTTGCCTTGATAATTTTGAACAAAAGACAAAGGCAACGGATGATAGTTCAGAGGTAAAGTCTGCATGTATGGCAAAAGCCACGTATAAGGGTAGAAGTATGATGTTAAGGAAAGTCTCGTCTTTTCTTCTGTTTACACATACCACGCCATGTTGTCTTGGAGTGACTGGTCATGTGACACTGTACGTCATGTCCCGTGACTTGTTAATGTGGAAAAAGTGTTTCCATTGCACTTTTGCGATATATTTCTATATCAAAACGTCTGAAAAACCTCCTCATGAAAGTGTAAAAACTTTATAGTGATATTTTAGTTTTTTTTCCTCAAAATTCAGGTGTTTCCATCACCAGTTTTTTATTGCGCTATTTCGATTTTACACATTTCCAAGTGTAATGGAAACCCAGCTATCGAAGCTAAGACATTCTACCATTTCATGAAAAATATTAGTTGATTTTGAATTTGATGGCAGAAATGCATCTCAAAAAAGTTGGGACAGGTCAATGGAAGGCTTGAAAGTTAGTGGTACTAGGGCTGGATGCAGTGCAAATTTTGTCGACTAAAACTTGTCGTCGACAGCCTTTTTTTCCATGACAAAAACTAGACTAAAACTAACAAAAAAAGATCTTTGATGACTAAACCTGACAAAAACTAAACTTAGTTTTTGTCAAGATGACTAAAACTAGACGAAAATGTTATGTAGTTTTTGTCGGACATTCAAAATCTGTGACATTTCTCCACTGTGGGTAAATCTGTCAAAATGCAATGCATTTGTAGCTATCCTGTCTCTCAGCTGTACAAAGAAGGGACCCAAGGTCTGGCAGGAGCAGAGAACACACTACCATGATTTAGTACCAGATTTAGGCAAGAAAATAAATGCACAGATGAACAATTTATGGTGATTTATTGAAACAGTTGAAATAAAAACAAGTGTTTTTTTTTTTTTTTTTTGGGCCTTTTCATGCCTTTATTAGATAGTGGAGGACAGTGGATAGATTGGAAACAGGGAAGAGAGTGGGGAGAGAAATGCTGTAAAGGGCCACAGGCCAGGTTTGAACCAGGGCCACCCACGTACATAACCTGACACGCCATCTGGCACACCTTGAATACTTAATGTTTGGAAATGGGAATAGGATTTGAACAAAACACGGGGTGTGATTGGATGAACATTCTGTCTGTCACATCTTTACGGGCCAATCCGAGCAACAAAACACGTGACATAGCCACGACCGAGGTGCACGTGCACATCTACCGTGGAATAATGCGAACCATGGTGACTGTAGACATGTCAGTACATGACTTTCGTTGTTTTTGAAAAGAATACAACTCACTGCTGTTCTTTGTACTTCTTTTAATGAAGAAATTTCATCAATATCAATATATTTCCACAGTCAACTGACAGTAGTATTATAACAAAGTGGAAGTGATTGGGAATGACAGCAACTCAGCCACAAAGTGGTAGGCTATGTAAAATGATGGAGCGGGGTCAGCAGATGCTGAGGCACATAGTGTGCAGAGGTCGCCAGCTTTCCGCAGAGTCAATCGCTACAAGAACGGAACAGTGCATAGAAAGCTTCATGGAATGGGTTTCCATGGCCGAGCAGCTGCATCCAAGCCATACATCACCAAGTGCAATGCAAAGCGTTGGATGCAGTGGTGTAAAGCAGGCTGCTACTGTACTCTAGAGCAGTGGAGGAACTCTGAAAGCTTCAGCATACCAAGAGATTTTGGAAAATTTCATGCTCCCAACTTTATGGGAACAGTTTGGGGATGTCCCCTTCCTGTTCCAACATGACTGTGCCCCAGTGCACAAAGCAAGGTCCATAAAGACATGGATGAGAGAGTTTGGTGTGGGTGAACTTGACTGGCCTGCACAGAGTCCTGATCTCAACCCGACAGAACACCTTTGGGATGAATTAGAGCGGAGACTGAGAGCCAGACCTTCTCATCCAACATCAGTGTGTGACCTCACAAATGCTCTTCTGGAAGAATGGTCAAAAATTCCCACAAACACACTCTTAAACCTTGTCGAAAGCCCTCCCAGAAGAGTTGAAGCTGTCATAGCTGCAAAAGCTGGACCGACGTCATATTAAACCCCATGGGTTAAGAATGGGATGTCACTTAAGTTCATATGCGAGTCAAAGCAGGTGAGCGAATACTTTTGGCAATATAGTGTATCTTATACATTAGTGTGGGCGTTTGAAGTGGAGGGAAGCATAAATTGTAGAAATCTTCACAGGAGCTTCAAGGATTAATAAACAGTTGCAATCTTACAGATATTACAAGTAACAATGGTTGTTTCCTGTTTTGTGGGCCTTATTTCCCTGTGTTCTTTTATGCCAGTGGATACTTAAATCTGGTGCTTGTCTTCATGTAAAGTTTGAGCCGATCATAATGTGGTTAATCGTGTGTTTCATACTGCAGCACCTCCTTACAGCGGGAGTGTGTGTGGGTCTCTGCAGAGCAGCTCAGCTGTCCATTTAGCCGCCGTTCATTAGCTCCCCCTCTGCCAGCTGAGAGCTCTGATCTGCAAACATTGATTGGGATCAATAATTCACGCTGCAGCTTTAATATTTGATGTGTGGAGCTATAATCTGTTGGGAATAAGTGCCAATGTTAAGTGTGAATCACATACACACACACACACACACACACACACACACACCCACCCCCACACACTGAGCTCATGGCGGTGCGATGATGTCCCTGGCTTTCCCTCCTCTCTGTCTCCTGTCTGAGCGGTTTCAGAGAGTCACCGAGCCGCTGCTGAATATTTGATGTGTCAGGTTGATTGTGAAGTCGACCCCGGACCGCGGTCAGCGAGGGTTTCTCTGTCTCTGGGCTCGGCTCTTGCATTGATCAGACCGGCCACCTGCTACTCGCTCATGTGGAAATAATGAAACTATTGAACCACACTCACAGAGCAACGAGAACAAGCGAAAAAACTTTTAACTCATGTCAACATCAGCACGGTGAGGGCTGAAACCTCATTACTGTTGCCTCTGTTTTATTAATTTGTCTGAGAGTGTGTTTGGTTAAAGGAGGGGAAGGCTGTCGTCAGGATGCAGGAGGGGTGTTTAAGGCTGTCTGAGGCACTTTTATGCTCTTTTTAAGCTGCATTACTCTGGTGTTCAGATTTGACACCATTTAGCCCATCATGACTGATATTAATGTTTATCATTAGGCTTGAGATGGACATGCTTTGTCTTTGCATCCGAGCATACAACACCAGCTGCACCATTAATGTAACTGTTGATATACTTGGTTTTGCATTGAAAGGTGTTATTTTATTGCAGCATGACAAAATGCTCACTTGCTACAACCTTCCTTCTTCCCTTTAAACAAGACTGTGATGTGATACTCGGCTCACGTATGAGCACTCTGATACTTTTATCAGAGTACAGACTTCTCAGTACCTGCAGCTTGCATCTAAAGCTGTGGTTTAAGTTTAATTTCTATCCTGCTGAGCTGCGTTACGCTGCATCTGAAAACAGGAAATAACTGGATATGGTTCTTTCAAACTCAAAAGCACTCAAACAGCATATCAAAAGAGGGCCTTTATTGTGAGGGACTTAGAAATAAAGTGATCACCACTGGATTGACTCTAGTAATAGTCTACTAGCAATGGGTGTGCGGTGTCAGATTATTTGTTGCTGCTTCTTGACAGAGCCAGTCTCCTTTAATCATCCTGGACTTTGATAAAGCAAACATTGCATTGAAACAAAACAATAATGCTGGTTACAGACTAGAGTCTGTGATTGCTACATGCAGCTGCTGTGTGTGCCAGCTCTAGCTAGCACCATCATGGCTGTCATACCAGATGTGCATGCACTGTAACCTGGCACGTTCCTGGATTCTGAGCATGCAGACAAAAGTCAGAGTCTTCTGGTCCTTGGTCCTTCCAGTCTTACTATACTCTTGTGAGGCCTGGACTGATGGCCAGAGGTGCCGGCTGGACTCCTTTGTGACGACTTCTCTTCTGAGCATTTTTGGGTATTGTTCTTAGACCATGTACATCTAATGCTGATACAGGAATGGCAGCTGCACTTCTATAGGCACCTGGCACATTTTCTTGGGCCTGACCCAACTCACAACATACTGTCCTGCATACAGACTTGGTGGGCTGGTCCAGACCCCAGGGGTGGCTGTGTGCATTGTGGAAGGGGAAGCTGGAGAAATGGGGCATAGGCAATGGCCATCAGGAGGCCAGAGCAGTACAGGACCAAGGCTAAGGCAGTGAAGTGCCAAACCAACATATGCTCCTATTCTGACCTGTTTCAACTTGTGGCCTCAATCAGAGTTATCAAGAAACACATTACAAACGTGTTCAGCCTACAGGGGCATACAGTATATGTCTACATAAGCAAGGTAAATGTGGCTCTATATCTGTCATTTTCCTGCCTATTTTGGCAGAGAGATATGTGTGGCTCACAGAGAGAATGGGCGAGCCCTCTATTCTGTAGATTCTCCATGCATGAGACGTGCATATCAGGTGTGTGAAACATGGCGCTAACACAAGCCCAAACCAAGGTTATTATAGTTAACTAAAACTAACTAAATAACCAAAACTAAAATTCAAAAATCATTTTAGTTAACTGAAACTAAATAAAAACTAAACTATGCCAAAAAAACGAAATTTAACTAAACCTGTATAGGGCACTTACAAAACTAACTCAAATAAAATAGAGGCAAAATATCCTTAGTTTTAGTCTTTGACACAACCGTACTAGCTGGCACCGACACCCAAGTCTGGGGGGAGTAAAATTGCCTGATCTGATTGGTTAAGACTTCACACAGTGGTAGTTTTATGTCAGGAGTTGTATTCAAACATCAACTTTGAATAAATAAAGTAAGAAGTGAAGAGTAGCCTATATGAATATGTTTTTAAAAATGTATGTTATTTACCCCAAAAAACTAAAACTAACACAAAAACTAATAAAAACTAAACTAAAATGAAGCATTTTTGTGAAATAAAAACTTAACTAAACTAACAAACCAGCAGTCAAAACTTATAAAAACTAAACTTAGATTGAACGCAGAAAGTGAAAAAGACATAAACATAAAAACTAATGAAAAATCCAAAACTATTATAACCTTGGCCCAAACATACTCCACCTGCACCACAATCCTGCACTTTGCTCCCACCAATGGCGAGCGACCTTGCACACAGTGCTGTGCAGCCCTGTGAAGCCTAAGGACTCAAGTGGGGAAATACGAGTTCACATGGGAATAGTATAGATACAGTAGATTTACTGGTTGATTTTTCAATAGTTGTGACTTGATTCCATCATTTTTTTACTTCTGCCATGGATGGGAACATTATGGCGTTAAAAGCTTTATGTTTGCTAAATAGGATGCTTGGTTTTTGAAGTTGATTAGATGCTTTGCAGGTTTTTCCAGCTGTTTGGAATAATACGCTCTATGTGGATTTATGTGGAACTACAGTCATGGACGAAAGTATTGGCACCCCTGGAACAAACACCATTTCTCCCAGAAATTGTTGCAATTACAAATGTTTTTGGTATACACGTTTATTTCCTTTATGTGTATTGGAACAACACAAAAAACAGAAGAAAAAAGACAAAATTGACATAATTTTACACAAAACTCAAAAAAATGGGCCAGACAAAATTACTGGCACCCTCAACTTAATATTTGGTTGCACACCCTTGGAAAAAAATAACTGAAACCATCACTTCCTATATCCATCAACAAGCTTCTTACACCTCTCAACTGGAATTTTGGACCACTCTTCTTTTGCAAACTGCTCCAGGTCTCTCAGCAATTTGGAGATTTGTCAAAGGTGTTCAATGAGATTTATATCTGGACTCATTGCTGGCCACTTCAGAATTCTCCAGCTTTGTCTCCAACCATTTCTTGGTGCTTTTTGACGTATATTTGGGGTCATTGTCCTGCTGGAACACCCATGACCTCTGATGCAGACCCATACTTTCTGACACTAGGCCCTACATTGCAGCCCAAAATTTTTTGGTAGTAGCCAGATTTCATGATTCCTTGCACACAGCCAAGGCACCCAGTGCCAGAGGCAGCAAAACAACCCCAAAACATCTTTGACCCTCCACCATGTTTGACTGTAGGTACTGTGTTCTTTTCTCTGTAGCCCTCATTCCATTTTCTGGAAGCAGTAGAATGGCGTGCTTTTCCAAAACGTTCTACCTTAGTCTTATCTGTCCACAAAATGTTCTCCCAGAAGGATTGAGGCTTACTCAGGTACATTTTTGCAAACTTCAGTCTGGCTTTTTTACGTCTCTTTGTCAGCAGTGGGGTTCTCCTCGGTCTCCTGCCATAGCGCTTCATCTCATCCAGATGACCACGTATGGTCCGAGCTGACACTTTTGCACCCTGAGTCTGCAGGACAGCCTGAATTTGTGTGGAAGTTGACTGAGGATGTTTATCCACCATTCCAACTATCCTGCGTTGCATTCTTTTGTCATTTTTTTTTCTCTTCTGTCCACATCCAGGGAGATTAGCCACAGTTCCATGGGTTATAAACTTCTTGATTATATTACACACAGTGGACTAAGGAATTTCAAGATCTCTGGAGATGGTCTTAAAACCTTGAGATTCTTCATATTTTTCTACAATTTTGTTTCTTAAATCCTCAGACAATTCTGGGCTCTTCTTTCTCTTCTTCATGCTTGGTGTGACACACACAAGCACACAACACAAAGGTTGAGTCAATCTTTATACATTCTAACTGGCTTCAGGTGTGATTTCTAGACTGCCAGCACCTGTTACTGCCACAGGTGAGTTTAAATGAGCATCACGTGCTTGAAATAAAATGATTTACCCACAGTTTTAAAAGGGTGCCAACAATTTTGTCTGGCCCATTTTTTGAGTTTTGTGTAAAATTATGTCAATTTTGTCTTTTTCTTCTTTTTTTTGTGTTGTTCCAATGCACATAAACAAAATGAACATGTGGATACCAAAAACCTTTATAACTGCAACAATTTCCAGGAGAAATTGTGTATTTTCTGGAAAAATTCCAGGGGTGCCAATACTTTCGTCCATGACTGTACAAAGATTGACCAGAAAGAGAGCAATTTTTTCCCCATGGCACTCAACTTGTGGGATTCGGTGCTGGCAGAGTATGTGGAAATTGAAGGTAACTTGTTGGAATGCAGACTGAATAGAAAGATTCTGCAAAGATTTGGTTGCCGAGTGCCAAGTCTGAAGCAGGCTTTGGTTGTTTAGCTGTTGTAATGAAATGTATGTCATGAAATGCTGTGGTTAAGACAAACTGAAACATTTCATTCTAGCACTTAGCCTGCTAATGCCCCATTTATAACAGTCACTAAAAAAGACTTATGGGTCAATTTCTGTAAAAGTCATCCAAAAAATTTGCCATTCCTGATTTAAAAAAAAACAAGTCATAGTTTTTCCCGTGGGCTAGGGTTACTTTAACAGCTATAGGAAATCCAAAAAGATACCCGAAATACCACACCATACGTTTTCCTTCTCATCTTCTCTGAATTTCTTAATCTTCTAGGGGCTGAGTGAGAGCTGTGGGGGGCCTTATGTGGCCCTAGGGTGACCAGTTGATGATGTCTGACTTACTACCTCAGAATAAAATGATTGATTTTCAGGGTCAACAATTCCTGAAACCCAGCATCTGCTTGATCAGGCAATAATCACGCTTTTAACACCTAGTCTGACCTCTGCATAAAACCCAGCAGCGTTAAGTACATCTTTAGCTTTTGACTCACCGGCCCATGTGTTCAGATTCTTGATTTCTCCATGATTATTTTTAATCTTCTTGTGACTCACCTTCTGAGTCAATTCCAAACGTTTAACAGCCAGGACGCTAATAATAACGAGGCGCTGATGCATTATGAGAGGGCTTAAATCATCATTTCTATTTCCAGTTAAGATGTCGATGTAGATTTCATTGCTCAGATTTGCCATGTTTGTTTCTAAGCTGAGTGTACCACCTGTTGTGTGCTGTGTGAATAAGACGACTATATTTTCTCGAGTGCGAGATAAACCCATTTACCTTTTTACTTTAAAGAAATCCTGCAGGATGACCCTAATCCTTCTCCACAGTGACACTCCTAAAAGCAGTCACATATAAGAGTCATTAGGTGGATGACTGCTCTCCATGGGGGATTATAATTGTCATAATGTGCCATATGGTGAAGTGTTATTTAGTCGCTGTGTCTCAGAGGTGTTGGAAGAGTTAAAAGCCTCCTTTTTCTATGAAAAGAAAGCAGGATTTTGTTGGTAACACATCAAGTAGCGTTAAATCTTTCTCTTTTTGTGCCCTCCTTTAAGATTGTATCATTATTTCCGAGCTTTAGAGCCAGATTTTTTTATCATATATTTGGATTCATCTGGAGTTGTATCCATTGAGGATCACATTCATATTTTAATCGTGTTCATGTAAAATTCCCTCTCAAGCTTGCAGAGTGAATTTAAAAAAACATAGACAATCTGGCAGCAGGCTTTTTTTAAACTTTCAAAGACGCAAATGGTGCCAAATGATAGAGTTCTGACACTGTATGCATCCATATGGGTGTGTGCATGTATTTAAATGATATCTGGATTGGAAATGTTTTGCAGCTTCCCTTCGACATCTCTTGCAGAAGGAGATGAGAGGAGCTGACACACAGAATTAAAAATATCTCTCAATAGCACTCCCACGCACACACACTCTCTAACACACACCTCGCTGCTGAACGCTCTCTTTTTGCGTCTCTCTCATCTTCATTTCCCCCTCTTGTGCTTATGGATGCATATGCACAAGCTGGTGGCAGTTGAGCGCTTTAAAAAGATGTTAAAGTGACAGTATGGAGGTGTAAATAGATTTGATTTCTTCTGGATTTGCTTCTCACCTCTTCTTTTTGCTCTTGTGCTTGTGCTAGCATCATATAAAGATGTAAGAATAAATCAGTTTAACCCTGCAGAGCGATTATGCGGACAATGCGGCTCTTGAGGTCTATTAGCAGTAGTATGAATATCAGCGTTTATGTATGAGAGCTGGTTTCTGCCTCAGTCTATTCCTGTCTTCTAGAGGAGGAGCATGGAGCTAATTGTGTTTGTATGAATGGCAGCAAGCAGGTTTATTCATGAATGCAAACAACACTGCAGCAGCAGCAGCAGCAGAGGCAGCTTTTCAAACCCCCGATGGAGGGCTCCTATTCATGAAAATGCTGAAAAATCCCAATCTGCTTAAGGCCATGTCTACATGACAACAATTTCAGCTGAGAACAGTTACCTTTTGTTGTGTTGTGGCTGAGTGTTTACATGACAAAGGCGTTTTGGTGCCTGAAAGTGACAAGTTTGGAAAACTGGTTCCAGAGTGCTGTACAACTTCTGTCACAAGGCAGTCAACATGCACTTCCTCTGAAAACAGAGAATCTATGCACATGCATGTTACATTTCAGGTCAATTCAAAGCTGTCATGTCACATCAAACACTTGTGGAAATGCACACAGGCAAGAAATGCTTGCTACACTGCAGAGGAGTAGACGGTCTTGGTGTTTAAGCCTTTTTCTTGTACAATATATAGACTAAAGGATTCAGCCAGGAGACCATTACCTCATTATTGTTATCTTGGAAGGTTTTCCATTAGCTTCTGGAGAGTTCCTGTGGGAATTTGTGCCCATTCATTCTGTAGAGCAGTGTCACTCAACGCGTGGCTCTTTTGTGATGAATTGTGGCTCTTTAATGTCTTAGTTTGAAATATTATTCCCCAAAAGAACATAAAAAAGGGAAATTTTGACCTCAAAAATTACCCATTACACGTCACATTAACCAGTTTGTTTCCACAATTTAATTTAGGCTTTCACTGTCAACCTTAATTATTTGTCTGTAAATTTCCATTGCCCTTATTTTCTCTTTTTTCCTTTTTTCCTTTTTTTGCTACTTTTGATCACTTTTTCCTGCTGTAGGCTCTTGTTGGTGGTTGTTTTTGCCACTTTTTCACCATTTTTGTCACTCTTATCTCTTATTTGTCATTTTTCATAATTTTTTTTGCTACTTTTATCTGTCTTATTTGCCCTTTTTCACCATTTTTGTCACTTTTATCTCTTATTTGCCCTTTTTCACCATTTTTGTCACTTTTATCTCTCTTGTTTGCCTTTTTTCACCATTTTTTGCCACTTTTTTCTCTCTTATTTGCCCTTTTTCACCATTTTTTGCCACTTTTATCTCTCTTATTTGCCCTTTTCACCATTTCTATCACTTTTCTCTCTCTTATTTGCCCTTTTTCACAATTTTTTGCCACTTTTATCTCTCTTATTTGCCCTTTTTCACCATTTGTGTCACTTTTGTCTCTTATTTGCCCTTATTCACCATTTTTGCCACTTTTCTCTTTCTTATTTGCCCTTTTTTTTTTACCAATTTTTGCCACTTTTATTTCTCTTCTTTGCCCTTTTTCAATACTTTTTTTTTTGCCTCTTTTCACCTATTTAAACTGCATTTTGCTATAAAATACCACTTTTTACTAGTTTTGCCCACATTTTTGCCACTCTTTGCTGCTTCTTTTTGCCCCTTTTTGTCAATTTTCACTCATTTTTTGCAACATTTTTGCCACTTTTGGACCATTTGTTCCACCCATAACTCATTTTTTTTCCCTTTTCACCCATTTTTCAATTTACACCACTTTTCTACTTTTTCTCCCCATTTTTGCCACTTTTCACACAGTTTTTACCACTTTATGCCTATTTTGCTCCTTTTTGCCCATTTTTTTGCCACTTTTGCCACTTTTTGGCCATTGTAAGCATGTTTAACTCATTTTTAATCAATTAATCAATCAATAAATCAAACTTTACTTATATTGCACCTTTCAAACACTTTCAATTGCAATTCAAAGGACTTTCCAGGGTTGCACAAAAGTGACTGACAAAAAGGTATAATGGTAAAAAGGTTCAGAGACTAATGCACACAAAGCAGAAAAGGGAAGAATTTATGAAATAAGAAACATTAAAATTTGCATAAAAATAGTAAATGTGAAAATAAAACAATGAAAAAAAATGTACATTCACAATAATTCAAAGCCTATAAAACTGGACATTAAAACATAGATGATCATAACTAGAGTTGAATAAAAGCCTAAAAACCCTAAAATTAAGATTAGAAATTTTCTATAAAAATAAAATAAAATAGAACAATGATTGTGATAATCTGTATAGTCATAAAAATTAAAAAATACTACATAAAAGCCAGACTCAATAAGTGTGTTTTCAGCTTGCGTTTAAAAATCTCAATATTCTCAGATCCTCTCAGACACCTGGCAGACTGTTTCACCGTCTTGAAGCATAAAAATTGAAGGAAGATGCCACAATGCCACTTCAACCCATTTTTGCCAATTTTCACCACTTTTTGACCATTTTAGCCATGTTTAACTCATTTTAATGCCACTTTAACCCATTTTCCCCACTTTTCACCACTTAGACTGTGGCTCTTGCAATGATATTTTTCAACAATTTGGCTTTTTGGTTAAGCAGGGTTGAGTAACACTGCTGTAGAGCATTTATGAGGTCAGGCACTGATGTTGGACCAGGCGGCCTGGCTCTTAATCTCCATTCCAGTGCATCCCAAAGGAGCTTGATGGCGTTAAAATCATGGATCTATGCGGGCCAGTCATATTCTCCCACATCAAACTCATCAAACCACGTCTTTATAGTCCCTGCTTGTGCACTAGGGCACAGTTTTTGACACTTTTCCCGGCTCTTTCAGTTGTTGTTTGTTTTGGGGGTTTCTCCTTCAATCTCCTCTTTAGCATATAAAATGCACGTTCCATAGGGTTTAAGTCTGGATATTGACTTGGCCAGTCTAAAACCTCCCACTTCCTGCCCCTGATGAACTCCTTTGTTGTTTTGGCAGTATGTTTTGGGTCATTATCTTGCTGCATGATGAAGGATCTCCCAGTCAGTTTGGTTGCATCTTTCTTTAAATTGGCAGACAAAATGTTTCTGTAGACTTCTGAGTTCATTTTTGCTACCATCATGTATTACATCATCAATAAAGATTATTGAGCCCATCCCAGAAGAAGACATGCAAGCCTAAGCCATGACATTACCTCCACTGTGTTTCACAGATGAGCTTGTATGTTTGGGATCATGAGCAGATCCATTCTTTCTCCAAACTTTAGTCTTTCCATCACTTTGGTAAAGGTTCATCTTTGTCTCATCAGTCCATTAAACTGTCTAAGGTCCCAGGTAATTGCTTCAGCCTTGATTTAATTCCAGGCTGTTAATATGAATAAGTTGGTTATTTTTATATTGGACAAATGGGGATTGACTCACTTTGGAGCCAGCCTCAAGTGGCTACTAGAAGAATTGCAGTTTTTTTGACAGTAATACACTTGCTTCATTTTTAGCTCTGCTGTCTCCTTGTCTATTCTATCAACACACACAGACACACACACCATCCCCTCATACACATTCATGGCTGTGTCATCCCGGCTATAAACAGGAAATCACCTGGCTGTGATTACAGCAGACAAATCAAAGCTGAGATCTCGGGGTCACCTGGATTGTTGGAGTTGGACTCGCTTTGACATTTTCAAAGTTTATTATAAATTTATGAATATACTCTCTCACACACAGAAACACACACTCTCAGCTCACATTGCTTGGTTGGAGGGTTTGTGTGGCCGGGTCACCTCTGAAGCTTTCATCTGCACCACCCCGTCCTTCATGTCGGAGCCTCAATTTGGAGAAATGTCAGTGAGCACAATGAGGCGGCAGGGCAGGGCGTTGTGTCATCGCGGCGCAGACAGAAACAAACACATGGGCAGCACTCATCATCTCAAACCAGCTGAAACAAAGTCCAAAAGAAGAGAGAGAAAGAGAGAGAGAGAGAGAGAGATAAAAATATGAAGAGTGGAGCCAGTGTGTCAGATTGGGAAACACCTCAGCAGCATCTCAGTCACAACTGCTAGCCTTACTTGCCTCTGTTGCCATGGCAACCAGGGGGACTGTCAGGCATCCTGGAGGGAGGGATGATCCAAAAAATCTGCAGCTGTCACTTACTTCCAGGAGAGAGAGAAAAAGAGACTTTGCTGTGTAACCTCACCTCATTTCACTCTGCTTCCCGGGGAACGATGCTAAACAGGAAGGATGAGACACTCAGAACGAGTCAATGGGGATATGAGATGGAAAGGAACCCTGCATTTTATGTTCCAAAACAACTTAGAGCAGTTTAGGTGCTGCTTCCTAGGCAGGTTTATTTATACAGCGCCTTAAAACACCAGGGATGCAGCTCTGAGCGTGCACATTTAGAGGAAATTAATTCGAGAGAGAAAAGCAACAACTTGAACAGCAGTTTAAATAAATCAGATACACCTGTAAAGTTAAACAAAGAAAGTAAGCACATTAAAAAGTGATGAGGTAGACAGAGCAGCTGAAAGCCTCCATTAACTATTATTTTGTCAGATCCACAGGGTCCAAACCTGCAGAAATCATTTTCACATCAAGTATTTTGTTTGTTTTGTAGCTGTCAGGTCGAGTTGCCTTTAACAAATATCTGTCTTTTAATGAGAGCAGTATCTCTTGGATGGCTGCTGCTCAAATCTGATTTTTAACCTCTAAATGTGCTTGTGAATGTTTTTATTGTGTTGTACTAACTAATAATCTCCTCTTTGTTTTAGGGGGTTGTCATTGTCAGACTGCTGCAAGACTATAAAGCCAGTCATGGCCTGTTCTTTCAGGACTTTACTGAATGATGCAAAAATTCCTCCTCTATATGTTTGCTATATGAACAAGAGTACTTGGCCACACCTGGTACTTATTCAATCCAGGTTTTTCAGTCAGACCCGCTGCCATAGGTGTATAAAATCAAGCACCTAGCCATGCAGTTTCCATCTGCAAACATTTGAGATACAAATTGGGTTGTGGTACGGTGATGGATGCCAGCTTTGCATCACATCACCAATTCTAATGCCAAGCATCGAATGGAAGTGGTGTAAAGCTGTGGTTGCCAACTGGTGGGTTGGGACCCAAAAGTGGGTCACCGAGCTGATTTCAGTGGGTTGCAAAGGTGTTTGTGAAGCCTATGACCCATGGAGGGCCAAAGCCAAAATACATTATATATTTTATTTTACTGTTTTTTCATGGTAGAGAAAATATTTTAGTCCTTTTCTTGAGATCTAAACCTATATAACTCCTTTTCTGAGGAACACAAAACTGGCTTTCTTGCTGAAATGTTTTAGTATTTAAAATTTAAAGAAAATCCAAAATTTACATCTTATAACAGGAAATGGAATAAAATACAATCCGTGCATGCATATTAGGTGTGGGGGAAAAATTGATACAGCATAGTGTTACGATATTTTGTTTGGCGATATATCGTATCGTCTCGTCCACCAAGTATTGATTTTTTCAAATTAATTGCCAATGGAAAAATAAAATCAATTGTTTGGGCAATTTTTTGTCCAGTGAGGTTGGCAGAGATGACGATGATAGAGCAGGAGAAAGTACAACAAACATGGCAGCACCAGAGGAAAGACATTAGAAATGCAAGCAGGGCATGAATGAGATGGACATGACACATGAGGTTTGCAAGAAGTGCAACATGAAAATAAAATACTGTGGAAATATGACAAACATGAGGGCAAGACTAATGCTAAATCAGCTAAACAGTTGAAAAAATGGTAGAGATTGCAATACTCAATGTATAGCAAAATGTTTAAAACCACAATAATATTGAATTGTGACCCAAGTATCGTGATAATATCATATCGTGGGGCCACTAATGATTCCCACCCCTAATGCATATCAGATCAGAGTCTTTAAAATGGCGCTCTTGTCCTGTCTCATTCTATGGCCACATTATATTCTAAATGAGATACTAATTTCAGCATTTATTGAAAAATATATTTGATTGTTGAAAATTTTAGGAAATTTGAGTTGCGACTGCTCGATCAGGAGTTGGGGGTGGTTCCTGAGGCCGGATCAGTTCAGAACTGCTGTTCTGCAGACCAACAAATCACGCTTCTCTGTTTGGCAGTCAGATTGGCGAGCCTGGGTTTGGTAGATGCCGGGAGAACATTACCTGCCTGACTGATTTGTTCCTACTGTGAAGTTTGTTGGCGAAGGGATGGTTTAAGGTTTAAGGTTTAATTTATTTAACAGGACAGCCTGAAGCGGGATAATGGTATTGTGCTGTTTTTCAGGGTTTGGGTTAGACCCCTTATCTCCAATGACGGCCAATCTTAATGCTTCAACATACCAAGACATTTGGACGATGCTATGCTTCCAACTTCGAGGCAACAGTTGGAGGAAGGCCCTTTTCTATTTCTACATGACTGTTCCACAATGCACAGAGCAAGGACAATAGAGACATGGTGTGATGAGTTTAGTGTGGATGAACTTGACTAGCCCGCATAGAGCCCTGACCTCAACCCCATCAAGCACCTTTGGGATGAACTGAAATGAAGATTGAGAGTCAGGTTGTGTCATCCAACATCAGTGCCTGACCCCATAAATGCTCTACAGAATGATTGGGCACAAACTCCCCACAGAAACACTCAAAAATGTTGTGGAAAGTCTTTCAACAAGGGGGCTCTATATTAAAGTGCATTTATTTGAATGCAATATCATTGCAATCCCTGTCGGGGTCATGGTCAAGTGGCCAAATACTTATGTCCAAGTACTGAGCAACTTCAGATAAACATCAAGCAAGAATGGGTAGGAATTCCACTTTGAACAGTTTTTGTCTTCAGTCCCAGACACTCACAAAGTGGTGCACATGCTCCTGTGCAGACTATTTTGAAACATGTACAAAATGATTTTCAAATCCTTATATTCTGTTTTACTTCACATTACGCTTTACGTTTTACACAGAACTTTTTTGGTGTCTTTACAGCGTTATTATTGACAGATTATTTTTTATCCTGATTTTTCTGAGTTTATCTGAGCTGTTCTCACTTTATTATGTTTCATCTGAGCATAACTAAACTTAGCTCCCCTTTTTGGTTTGAATTTGCAGACAGAGAACTCTACCAGATCCCATATCTAAAGGCAAATAAGTTTATGAAAGCTTCACGGAAAAAAAATGAATATTTAGGGATTTTACACTCTAAATCTGTGTGAGCTCTTTTTACACCTCTACCAGGAACGAGCAGACAAAATCTGATTAGTCCTCCTCAGATGGGGGTCAGATTGTCTTCTTACTGTTGATCTGGACTCAGCGGTGTATTGATTAAAAACAAGCTGGGCGATAGTGGATATTGATCACATTGTAATTGACTGTGTGCATGTAGCGACTTTTTGTTAGGAGGGCCCAAAGTGCTTCACATTGACTTCTTCATTGATGAACCCATCTATTGACTTCCTCAGGGATCTTTGTGATCCGAGACACACAGGCAACAAAAAGCAAGGTCACCTGTCAGGGGGGCCTGCATTTATGTGCTGCAAGCAGAGGAGCTGTTTGAGGATCTGAAAGCTTGTTATTTGGGTGTCCTCTCTGATCAGACAATCAGGCTGTAAGATGGGATCGAGACACAGCTGAGAGGAAGGTGTATGAGTGCTGCCACTGAGGCACTGATGGAAAATGAGCTGGCTGACCATTGGATTTCTGATCATGAAGCTTCCCTGAATTATTTATTTTTCTAACTACAGAAGACAAAAAAGATGCAGACTTGCTGCTCTGACATTCACATCTCCAGTGGAGGCTGCCTGTCCTTTACCAGGACTTGCTTTGACCAGGAAGTCTAACCAAGAAAATGCTATGAAAAATAGAAGTCACATATTTGTCTGCCTCTGCTTGTTAGTTTATGTCTAGTTTTAGTGAAAGAATACTCAAAAAATTTTAGTCTAGTTTTTGTCCATAAAAAGTCTTCACATTTTAGTTTTTACTTTTAGACCAAGCATTTATTCTCTTGCCTGAATCTGGTACCAAATCATGGTAGTGTGTTCTCTGCACCTTGCCGGACCTGGGGTCCCTGCTTTCTACAGCTGAGAGACAGAATAGCTGCATTGTTTTTTGACAGATTTACCCACAGTGGAGAAATATCACAGATTTTGAATGTCCGACGAAAACTACATAAAATTTTAGTCTAGTTTTAGTCATCTTGACAAAAAAACTTCGTTTTTGTCAGTTTTAGTCATCATAGCTCTATTTTTGTTAGTCTGAGTCTAGTTTTTGTCATTTAGTCATAGTTTTAGCCGACGAAATTAACACTGGAGCAAAGAACATTACCACCTTTTTGTTGGAGAAGAGGTTTTTGTGCTTCACATACCAGCCTTCGCATTGGTTTCATCCATGAACAAGCTCTGCTGTCAGTAAACTATAACAGCATCATTCAAGTTCCTTGCAAGAGTTTTTGCGAAAGTTCTGTTCTCAAAACACTTTTTATGGGAGGTTTGCCAGATGATTATGAAATCTCTCCCATCATGGCATGGTCGGGTAAACCTTAAAGGGGACATATGCAAAAATCAATTTTTTAGGCTTTTCAAACAAAAATATGTGCCCCTGGCCTGTCCACAGTTCCTTCACATACCTTTCTTTCTCCAACTTTCAGAAAATGTGTGCTAAAACAAGCCGTTCTCAGATTTTCCCCTCATGATGTCATGTGGGGAGTTAGCCCCACCCCCTGGTTCAGTTGGCCTTCCCCGCTTGAAGGAAAGTTCCACCCTGCTCTCCTGATCCTCCTGTCAGCTGGAGGCACAGGAGCGCCAAATATGTTAAGCTACATCCATCTCCTCAGACATCTCAGTAACATTTAAAGCCACAGACACAGAAAGAGCTCATTCTTAGCAGGGCTGAAACAGAGGGGTTTTAGACATTCAAAAATCCAATACTGGAGTGTTTATTCAGTAACAGACTTCACAGGCATGTTTTGTGGACCTCTGAGACCAATATAAGCTTGTCTTAAAAGCAGAAAATATGTCCCCTTTAAGCCCCACCCCACATGTGCTATCTAACCATGATAAAGGCCTTTTAGATTACCCTTATAGCAGACAAAACACCATTTAGGATGCCCGTCCAGTAGCCAAAACCTAATCAAGCTCCGTAGAGAAAACCCCCTAAGAGGACAAAACGCTATACAGTGCTCTCTATAGTACCCTTCCAGTCAACAAAGCATGATAAAGTACCCTGCATAGCAACCTTCCAGTGGACACAATGTGGTTAGTTAACCTCCAGGCTGCCATCTTGTTGAGCAAACTTTGATTAAAAAAAAAAAAAAAAAAAAAACTTGATATGTCATTACACCAGTGACAACTGGTTCTAGCATGTTGGTCCCTTTCCTAAAGGAGCTGATCCAGTCCCATCTCTGGAACAGATGCAGAGAAGAAGATATAATCCTCTAATAAAACATCTAAATTTAATCAGGATTTCGAAGTTTTTCCAGCATTATTGCATCATCCTGAGTCTGCCGCTGATGCTGGATGATGTGGATATGCATCTGATACCCAGACACTGCTTACTGCTTTTTATTTGGAGCACCTCTTCAAGAAGCAAAATAGACTTAAGGGCAGATTTTCAGACCAAAACAAATGCTCTCTTTAGACACACCTTCATTCCTCAGCCCCTTGTTTCCTGTTTCACCAGGATGTTTCAGAGACGAGAGCATCAGACGAGTTCTGATAAACATCTAACAATTGCTGATGTCTGTTGGTATTTTAGGCAGAAGAAAGTCTTTGCTTGGTTTGGAAAGTTTTAGTTTCCCTTCAACTGTACTCTTTCAATGATAATACATCTTTATACACAGCATTCCTGGCTGGGCAGGGGTGTCTCTCCTTCCACTTATGATGGCAGGGCTAGCGGTCAGTGTAGCTTATTGTAACATGGTACTGTTAAATGTATTACATAACACCATTTCAACCTTAATATCAGTCTGCATTATGCCATTGTAGCTGCACCTATTCTACAGGTCACTGCTAATGTTCTCTATATTTGATTTCACTGTTGCTTTCTGACACTTTAACCTGTTGTCAATGTTGTATTAACCTCTCCTTACTTTTCTTTTTGCAGAATTTACAACATGTATCAACAGGAGCGCTTTAAACTCTAGTTAAGCTCACATCAAATGACCTTCAGATAACAGCAAGAAATGCAGGAGTGCATGCTCAAAATGTGCATATACACACAAATGCATACTCTCATCTGGAACTAACAATGGTGCATAACATTTTAAGATGCGCGTCATCATTCCTGCATTTTCACATTTAATTCAGGAGCAGAGTGCTATTTTTAGAATGGCTGCATTACCATCCCCTCCCTCTCCAAGTGGTCTTTCTCTGTTAAATCTCTGTGTGGAATGAGCACTTTACTGCGCTATAAAAATATATGAGGGGAAGAGATGCGGGAAAGACCAAATTGTTACTATATTGGACCATCCACCGGTGCAGCTGGTCTATTTTTAGCTGGGAACTACATCAGCTCTCACTGCAGACAGCGTGCGTGAGGGGAAATCACCAGTGCTGTTTGCTGCTGTCTTCTACCAGCCCCAGCACCAAAGCACTGACATTTCACTGCTGCAAATTACAGCAGGAGAAGGGCAAACAGCATAGGATCATGTTAACTGCATGTGTGTCTCACATGTGTGAGAGAGCTGAGTGGATTTTATCAGATGATTCTGGCTTTGTGTGACATGCGCTGTTTGTCGAGCCTTGTGGTGTTTTGACAATCATCAAACACCCTGATCCTTTCTGTTGGTGCAGTTAGAGCGCAGGATCACCACAAAGCCTTTCTGTGGCACCGCAGGTGGTCCTAGGGAGAGAGAGTGAGCAAGTGTGTGTGTGTGTGTGGGGGGGGGGGTTTAGAAAGCAATAAAAGATAGAAAGGGGCAAAGATGAGTTGCATATGCTAATTTTTTCCTGTATTATTGTTTTGCTTTTATATTTGATAGAATTTGAAAAAAAAATCAAATTATTGTTTTTATTTGTATCAGGTTATCTTCTATTTTTATTTTGTGTTTTGGATTTTTGTTATTATTATTATTATTATTATTTTTACTTTATCATTATTAATCAATGCTAGTCACAATTGTAAAGTTTTTCATTTTTAAGAAAAAGATCATGATTTTTTCTATAATTTTGTAAATATTTGTTTAAATTGTATTTTGAATATTTGTTTTTCTGTTCTTTTACTGTTTTCACATTTGAAATATATATTTTTTAAATTTTATATATTTTTTCAAATTTATTTTTTGTATTAAATATTTTAATGATATGTGATTTATTTTAAGTTATTATTTTCATTAATTACTTCTATGATCACTTTAAACACAAACGTGTTTTATTTTTAACTTTTACATTTTTTTTATGTTTGAATTAATCATTTAACCTTTATTTTGGTTATTGTCTTTTATTTTGTTCTTACAATCATGAAAAATATTAAAATTGTATTTATGAACTTCTATTTTATCTTTTAACTCATTTTTTTTTTGGAAATTCTGTATTTTTTTTTTTTATCTTTAGCACTGATTTAATTTTATACATTTTTCTTAAAATTTGATATTGTGAATCTTTAAACATATTTCTATTTTTCAATTTTAACTTGAAATTTTTACTTTGATTTGTTGCTTTTAATTCTGGTATTTGGATTTCTGAATTTTAATTTAGTAATTTTAAATTGTTTATATGTTAACTTTTCTTTTTCTCTTATCTTAAGAACACTAACTTTATTTTTTTTAGTGCATGGTAATATTTTAAAATAGATTTTTTACATTTATATTTATTTGTTAGAATTTTTGAAATCTTAATTTTTGATTGTATTTATTTTAATTTCTTTCAAATATATATGTATTTTTGAAACACTTTAAAAATTATATATATATATTTTTTTGTTTTATCTTTCTATCTATACATACATAAATACATATATATATATATATATATATATATATATATATATATATATATATATATACACACACATTTTTTCTACTTGGTTATTTTGTACACTCATATATGTATTTATCTGTCACTTCATATATATATATATATATATATATATATATATATATATAATTATTATTATTATTTTTTTTATGAAATGTTATCCCATTTGAAGAACATCGCTTATTGGTTCCCTCCAGTTAAGCACATCTGAGAGAGAGAGAGAGAGAGAGAGAGAGAGGGAGGCGTGCTGCTGCACATTGGTCGGGCTACTTTTCTGACGACACACCAACAATCGTCAACCTGTGGATAGGGCGCAGCGCGGGGCTCTGCTGTCTCCTCTGACACCCTCTCCCCTCTGACACCGAGCCAACATCCAGGACGCATGAACTGGGAGAGGGTGCCGGGTTCGATTCCCCAGCGAGGAAGGAGAGGAACCCAAAAGTTGAGTGGCTCGTCGTGCGCCATCCCCGCTTTATGAATGGCCGGAACATGGAGGAGCTGCCATTCGAAAGAGTCAAGACCCGGAGGAGGAAGGGTCACTGCCCGGCCGGTGCACCCCTGGGCGCCATCGCCTGCGAGGACGAGTTCAACAGCCACGAGCTGGAGGCTCTCTTCCAGAACTACAACCTGAAGCTGGAGCAGACCGCCACCCTCAAAGCGCTGGCGGTGCTCATCGTGGCTGCGTCGTCGCTGTCCCTGGTGGAGCTGCTGTCCAGCCCGCGTCTCACCTTGTCCAAGGGCTCGTACCCGGTGCACTGCGTGGTATTCCTGTCGCTCTTCATTGTCACCAACGTCAAGTACCTGCAGGTGACGCAGCTGCAGCAGATCGCGAAGCTGGCTCTGCTCTTCAGCTTCACCTTCGCGCTGCTCTGCTGTCCGTTCCCGCTGGCGCTCGGCACGTCGGAGCTGGTGAGCGCCGGAGCCCCGGAGCAAGGCGTGTGGCAGCTCATGCTGGTCACCCTCGTGGCTTACATGCTGCTGCCGGTGCGGACGCTGCTGGCGGTGCTGTTCGGGGTTATGCTGGCTGCATCCCACTTCATTGTCATAGCGACGTCGGTCACGGGGAGGAAACAGAGGCTGTGGAGACCGGTGAGTGCTGCACCAGCATCCTGGACCAATTCTACACACAGTTCACCCCCACTTCACTTAAACCCCCATTCATAACAAGCAGGTCATGGGTCAAGTCCCCAGTCCCTTCGAAAACTATGGTCTAAGGACTCCTGAGTGACAGCTCTGGGTTAGGGGTCTGCAGTTTAACCTGGACGCTCCCAGCTGGTCTCTCCAGTAGCCTTACTGTAGGCAGGTAGTGCAGTACTCTATTGATCCCTGTTTACTTGCAATAATAGCTCACTACTTTTAATGAGGGTTGAAAAATAAGCCCATAACAACAGTCATATCTGATGTGGTGCAAAAAGTTCTTGATGGTAAAGTAAAACAGTAGTAACTCATCACCAATATGTGCCTCATTAAACCAACAATACAGGCTGTGGCAGCAAGTCTGTGTTTGATATAGAGACTAGAGTTGCATAAACACATTTACATACATATGTATTAATGTCAGTGAGGACATATGTACTGAATATGCAGCATTACATAAGATTTATGGGGCATGGGAAAGCATAAAGAGGTAATAGATGCATTTACAATCATAACAGTAACAAGAGCAATGTATTAGGGAAATATGTGATTTACAAAAGGAATAAGGATAAGAGAAAATACATAATATTTCCCATAATACATCTGCGTTCATACACAAGATATATTCAAGTCTCATTCAGCTGCCGCCTGCAGTGCATGAGTGGATTTGTTATAAAGTATGAATGTAGCGGAGCAGAGAAACAGCACTCTTACTCATCGGGCTTTCCCTGAAGAGGTCAGAGTTAAAACGCCTTCAGTGATCGATTTTGGCTGCAGGATACTGGAGTTGTAGAACTGAAAACGAGCGCAAAGTTTCTGCTTCACAGTAATGAGGCAGACGAGGAGCTGTCCAGCAGCTGGTGCTGAAACGGGATCTGCTGAGACACATTCACAAGTCGGTGCTCATTCTAGGGATGTTGGGTTTTTGATGATTTCTGATATTCCGATCTCTCCAAATTCACTTCAGCCGATACCGACATCTTCAGATCTTTTTTGTCTTTTTTTTTTTTTTTTTACAGTGAAGAAAACCAAGTCTCTGCTGCTCTAGAATTTAGACAGGTTAGGTGTGCTGGATGGCAGGATTAGATTTGACAAGACTTCACAGAAACGCATTGCTCTAACATCAGTTCAGACTCATCATTTGCAGATGGGCTGATGTTTGACAACAGAGTTGATTTAGGCCAAAATGGATGCAGCCCCTAATCATATACAGTCATGGACGAAAGTTTTGGCACCCCTGGAATTTTTCCAGAAAATACACCATTTCTCTCGGAAATTGTTGCAATTACAAATGTTTTTGGTTTACATGTGTTTATTTCATTTATGTGCACTGGAACAACACAAAAAATCTAAAGAAAAAAGACAAAATTGACATAATTTTACACAAAACTCAAAAAATGGGCCAGACAAAATTGTTGGCACCCTTTTAAAACTGTGGGTAAATCATTTTATTTCAAGCATGTGATGCTCATTTAAACTCACCTGTGGCAGTAACAGGTGCTGGCAGTCTAGAAATCACACCTGAAGCCAGTTAGAATGTATAAAGATTGACTCAACCTTTGTGTTGTGTGCTTGTGTGTGTCACACCAAGCATGGAGAAGAGACAGAAGAGCCCAGAATTGTCTGAGGGCTTAGGAGGCAAAATTGTGGAAAACTACGAACAATCTCAAAGTTACAAGACCATCTCCAAAGATCTTGAAGTTCCTTTGCCCACTGCGTAATATAATCAGGAAGTTTATAACCCATGGAACTGTGGCTAATCTCCCTGGATGTGGACAGAAGAGAAAAATGGACAAAAGAATGCAATGCAGGATAGTTGGAATGGTGGATAAACATCCTCAATCAACTTCCACACAAATTCAGGCTGTCCTGCAGACTCAGGGTGCAAAAGTGTCAGCTCGGACCATACGTGGTCATCTGAGAGATGCAGCGCTATGGCAGGAGACCGAGGAGAACCCCACTGCTGACAAAGAGACATAAAAAAGCCAGACTGAAGTTTGCAAAAATGTACCTGAGTAAGCCTCAGTCCTTCTGGGAGAACATTTTGTGGACAGATGAGACTTAGGTAGAACTTTTTGGAAAAGCATGCCATTCTACTGCTTACAGAAAATGGAATGAGGGCTACATAGAAAAGAACACAGTACCTACAGTCAAACATGGTGGAGGGTCAAAGATGTTTTGGGGTTGTTTTGCTGCCTCTGGCACTGGGTGCCTTGACTGTGTGCAAGGAATCATGAAATCTGAGACTATCAAAAAATTTTGGGCCACAATGTAGGGCCTAGTGTCCTAGAAAGCTGGGTCTGTGTCAGAGGTCATGGGTGTTCCAGCAGGTCAATGACCCCAAATATACCTCAAAAAGCACCAAGAAATGGTTGAAGACAAAGCGCTGGAGAGTTCTGAAGTGGCCAGCAATGAGTCCTGATCTAAATCCCATTGAACACCTACGGAGAGATCTTAAAATTGCCGTTGCAAGAAGCACCCTTCAAATCTGAGAGACCTGGAGCAGTTTGCAAAAGATGAGTGGTCCAAAATTCCAGTTGAGAGGTGTAAGAAGCTTGTTGATGGTTATAGGAAGTAATTGTTTTCAGTTGTTTTTTCCAAGGGTGTGCAACCAAATATTAAGTTGAAGGTGCCAATAATTTTGTCTGGCCCATTTTTTGAGTTTTGTGTAAAATTCTGTCAATTTTGTCTTTTTTCTTCAGATTTTTTGTGTTGTTCCAATGCACATAAAGGAAATGAACATGTGTATACCAAAAACATTTGTAATTGCAACAATTTCTGGGAGAAATGGTGTATTTTCTGGAAAAATTCCAGGGGTGCCAACACTTTCATCCATGACTATAAGATATGAGATCTCATAAAGGTTAATAAATTGTGCTAACTTTGTACACAACTTAAAGTGCAGAGAATAATTCGTATGGTCAGTTCTGTTTGATTATTTTAGGAAAAAGAAACACTAAGAATACAGTATGTATAACATCTGTTAATCTGGGCAGAGCAGAAGACTGATAGGTTTCAGCAAAGAGCTTACATCATTGTCGATGAATGACTAAGATGCATGTTCATGGATTTTCGCTCATACTTTAAACTTATCTTAGCAACACTGATATACATGCACGTTTATTTTTTTTTTTATTGCAAACAACTCCAAGTCTGTCCTGTACTAGAATTGATTTATTCCACTTGTTGAAACTGCCTGTTTGCTTTATAAAAAACATTAAACAGGACTAATGTTTGATTCTAATTCTACCATGAAAAATAAATTATTTTTAAATGTAGACTCTCAATGATGAAAACCAAAGCAAGTCTTTGTATTACAGCCACATTCATGGAAAATGCACTCCTACTAGTACCATCAAACCAGGTTTCATCTGCCTTTTTAGAGCTTAAAACAACACTGTAAAAACCTGCTGACAAATACTGAGAGGCACTGACTGCTTGATAAAAATGGGGAACATTTTATCAAACATATGCTTGGCAATGAATGACTAATCCTCCTAATTTAACAGCAGTTGTACAGGGTGCTTCTCTGAGACAATTCTGACATAAAAACCCTCAGAACAAGCCCTAAAGTTTGAGTAATATGGAAGAAATATTAAAATACATTTCAGCTGAGTTGGCTCTGTTGGTTAAGAAAGCTAAACTGCTACCGGAAGCTGCCGTTCTGTTGCTGTACCTCTCTGATTCCCAGAGTTGGGCCCATGGCCTTTAGGGAGTATACATAGCAATGTTGGCTAGGCTAAGAAAACTAATTTGTATTATTTGCCACAGTTAATTTGAAAGAGGACCTCCAGGTAAATGTAGTTATGTAATCAAGGCAACTTAAACAAAGACAGGAAATTATGATGAGTCATAAATCGCCCTCGACTTCACCTGTGACTCTTAAAGAGAGATCCGAACATCTCCCACATCCCAGTATGAGAGAGGTTTTTCTGTGTGGATATTTTGTGTTGATTTGTATAGTTAAAGGTGGGAGAGCTTGACATTTTTTGATCTACCAAAGGAAGGCCTGGCAGAAATCCTCTCTACCAACCTTTGCAGCTTACTTCTTATTATGAATTGAGCACTCTGTTTATTAATACTGCACTCCATACAGTGTATTTACCAAACAGTAAACCACTGTTCTAATGTCCATGATGAATACAGCAGCTGCATTCTAGTCATAGTAGCATCGTCCTCCTCTCACAGTGATGTAAAATGAGGACCCCTACTGCTCCTGTGAAAATCTCATCTCACTTAAATAAACTCAGAGACATCTCACTGGACAAATCAAAGTCATCTTCACCCTCTGATATCAAATATTTTACTGTTCTCTTTGGCTGTTTTCATTATCCAGGCAATTTCTTTTTTCCATGGTTAAGCTGATGGCATTACCTGCCAGTTGTTCCAGCTTTTGCCCAGATAGGAAGTGAAGGACTGTTAGTTTTAGAAAGTATAAGTTATTTGCAGAAGGAGTTAAACAGCAGTGGAGAGCACCCATTTGGGGGTGATTTCTCCATAGAAAAACACTTCCAAAGAGGCCTTTGAGCTACTTATGACTATGCCAAGCGTTCAAAGTTTGAAAACAAAACCATACTTAATTCTTAAACTACTGTAGTGAAACAATGAGGCAAAAAAAGAAAAGAAAAGAAAAGAAAACAAACTCTATACGACTTAAAAAAAGCCACCGTTTAAATCCTGGATGAGCAATGTCACACAACGCTCATTTATGGTTCATTTCCACAAAGCGGTCTGGTTTTGCCATGGTTTAGCTCATCAAACTCTGAACTTAGCCATGTTTCCTCAGCTGATGTTCATCCAGCCTCGCTTGTCCTGACAGGAAATCTGACTGTTTTTTAAAATATCCATATCATTTGGATCAGCTCAGTAGAGCTGTGCTTTTTTGCTCTTCATTTGGTTCCATTTTGGCTTTTTAAATGTCGATTAAATAACGACAAAGGGTGGAGGGAAGGAAACCGGCACTCAATTGGAAGCTAGCTAGCTACAGTGGCTAACATTAAAGAGCCGTTCTGTAGCACAGGCTCGTTCTTGAATGGCTCATCATAACTCAGTCACTAACCCCACAAGGTTTATTTGGTTGATAGCATACCACTGTTTCAATTAAAAGTTTGTCTGTGACAAAATGAGGTCTTTTTATATGTTAAAGGGGCTCAGCTAGCCTCTTAACTCAGTGCAAGTCTCCTCTTTTCTCTTGTCTCCCTCATCTAGAAGGTCTGCAGGACAGAGTAGGTTGTGATATTGATCGCTTTGTGTACTCAATGTATGTTGACTTTTTTCTGATGATAATTGCAGCTTACAAGTCCATTTAGAGCTGTAAAGCACTAATTTTCCTCAGGTCCTATTCATTCTCCTACTTCCTGACCCCCAACAGAATCATATGACTGAGAGTACGGACTAAATGCATAACAAAGAACAGTTTGTTGAAAAACTCTCTTAGCTTAGTTTTTAACCTTTATTGGGTTACTCACTTAAAGAAACCAGCTGAACATAAACTCTTGAAAAGTGCGAATACTGTCATGTTAGATGTCAGCGAGTCATTTTGTACATGCACTTCTGTATATTCCTTCATCTTTAACAGTGTTAAACAGTAGTTAACAAAAGAATCACTCTGAAGATGTTTCCTAACTATGAGTTATCATTTCAGGGGACCCCCCACGTAACTAAAGGTGGCTGAACACAGCCATGCACATTGAAGAATAGTCATGTTCCGAAAAGGCCGCCCATAAGGGGGGATAAAAGAAAGAGATTTCTGGGATCCAGCCAAACTGGGGCCCATGGAGTCAGCAAATTCATAGTCTATTTTAAAATTAAACTTTGATATCCTTGTTTTCTGTTTAATCTGAAAAATAAACACTCTTATCAAAGGAACAAATATCTTTTTTGTGCTGCAGTATATAGTCATCTTAAAAATGTAAATGGGTTAAAAATGTCAAAAAAAGATGGTGAATTGGAGTGTAAAATTTGCAGAAATGGGTTAGGAGTGTTAGAAATTGATAAAAGTGGCACAAAAGTTAAAAATGGGCACATAAAATAGTAAAAAGGGATTAAGAAGTGGCAGAAATAGGTTACAAGTGGCAAAAATGTGTGGAAAAATTTGATGAAATAGGATTTAAAAGTGGGAAAAATGGTTTAAACTTGCAAAAACTGACAGAAAAGATAGTGAAATGTAGTGAAAATGGGCAAAAATGTGTGTAAAAAGTGGTAAAATAGAGTAAATCATGGCAATAATGGAACAGCAGAGGCAAGAATAGGTGGAAAGTGGCCAGACTTGTTTAGAATTGGCAAAAAAGGCAGAAAAATGGTGGAAAGGGTTTAAAATTGACAATATGGGTTTAAAGTGGCAAAAATGTGTTAAAATTGGTGGGAAAAAGTGATAAAAATGGTTTAAAATTTGACAAAAGTGGCAAAACTGGGTAAAAATTGATCAAATTGTGCAGAATTTGATGAAAATTGGCAAATAGTAACAAAATTGGGCGGAAAAAAAAATCTTGTAAAAATTATTTGTAGTTTTAAAGCATCTGGCTACCCCCTCTAACTGTCTCGTGACCCCGACGAGGTCCCAACCCCCATGTTGGGAACCACTGATCTGAATAATCAAATTCAAAGTAAACACCATAAAATACTTCCCTTTGACTTCATTCGATAACTAATCAACACACTGTTAACTGTTTTGGAATTGTTTTCAACTTAATAAAATAAATTTAAACAAGCAGTTAAAACTATGATTATCTCTGATAAAAATTTTTACAGCCCTAGAAATAATCAAGAATCAAGAGCTGAAATGTAGGGATTGAAGTAACATAGTAGATTACAGTGAGGTATAAAGTTTTATGTTTCCTAAAGTTATACTGAAGAAATGAAAGTTCAGCAGGTGAAACAATCAATCAAATCCACACTAAAGGCTAATTCTTCCACCTCCTATTGATTTTTAGGCAACTAAAGATATATGGGCAAAGAGAGCGGATTGGAAAAGCATCAGAAAAATAAATGGGATTTAGTGAAACAGGAAGATATTTCTCCCACTTTTCAGTTCAGTTTATCGGGCATTGGCTCTCAGATTTATCTGCCTCATCAGAATCAAACATTGCTGTGATTCAGACCAGTCTCACTGACTTCAGCTGTAAAGCATCAAATGCATTTACATAATGTGTTAAATCAGCGCTTCTTAACCTTCTTGGCTTTTAACTCTTTGAAATGAAGCGATGTCATCTTGCGGCTTCTCATCACAGGATGAAACCACTGAGTAATCATTTATATATTTTTATTTTTGAAGGCCTGAGGAGGAAAGTGTGTTAGTAATGTGCTAAAACATGCCAGAGATTTTAGGAACGTCTGGACTAATAAGCTCAACTTTGTGCAGCAGAGTGGTTTATTTGCAGCAGCCACATATCGGTGGATTGCTTCCTCCATTTAGTTTTTCTTTTCGTTACATAACAAAGTGGAGTGAAGTCTTATTTATGAGGTGGTGGCTGTACAGAGAAAGTGCCATCCATCTGTCTGTGCTGGATTAGAGTGTTTCTTTGACCTTTAGCCACCTCTTTCAGGAATCGACGCCACAAAGTGACCAGAGTTCATCTTATAAATGAAGTGTTGGGCAGGATCAATAGCTCTGATCATTAACCAATAATGCTTTCCAGTCTGTCCTGTTACTGTAAAGCTTCTGCGCTTTAAATCACAACTACAAATCATGTCACAATCAATGCACTGACCTTGATGTCTGCCATTCAATCCGTGCTGTGGATTAATCACGGATTGTGGGGTCTAATCTCAGGATGTATGACTGAACACAGAAGAGCACATATGGACACCGGCGCTCCTCCAGGCTCACTTTCACTGTGTGGTCTCTGCTGCTTTGTTTGACATGTCTGTTCTTGTTTGTGTACAGCTGGTGGCCAACGCCGTGCTCTTCACCAGCGTCAACTTGTCGGGGGTGTTTGTGAGGATTCTCACTGAGCGCACCCAGAGGAAAGTCTTCCTGCAGGCCCGGAATTGCATCGAGGAGAGGCTGAGGTTGGAGGACGAGAACGAGAAACAGGTGGGGTGGGAATTTATGCACGAGCACAAACAAATTAAAATGCACAGATAGGTGCTTAAAACAGAGATAATTACTTTATTCTTAGAGTGCAGTTCATACAAAGATGAGCCAAGAGGGCATGCTGTCAAATTAGACCCCACAATAAAGATTAGAAAAAAGAAAAAACAAAGTCAATATGCCAGAAAAATACATGTTACATATCAACCCTAATGAAAGCCAGGAAAAAATAAATAAGTCTTTCATTTGTTTTGTTTTTTTTTAAGAATGCAAAGGAAGGTTGGTATCCAAAGATTTGATGGTACGGTGTTGCAAAGTTAGAGGACGGCTTTTTGCTTACATGTCTAGAAGGCCCAGTTAGAAAAAGCAATGGGTCAAACATTTGTATGTCTTATGTCAGACCTGTAATGTTAAGAATTGCAAAACAATACCACAGGTTTTTGTTTATAATGTTGCACAAAAATCTGTATTACTCAGTTTGACTCTCCAAATATTCCCTGCTTAAAAAACATTCAAACAAATAAGGACCTTATGCTTATTTTTCATACATAACCAGTTCAGTCCAGCATTACTCAGTGTCCTGAGACCAAAAAGGAGCCACTGCCTCTTTTGTTTTGTTCTTGCTAGCTCTCATTTGAAAACAGTCACACTTTCAGAACAGCTCCAATCAGGTCAGTGGAACTTGTCCTTGCCTCGCCACTCAAAATCAAGAAGGGGCGGGACTTTTTTCAGCTTTATCAGCAGCAATGGCAGAGGAGAAACTAATCTGGCTGGTTTTTCCAAAGTTGAAATTTCCAGGTTGACATATCAGGATGGGATTGTTTAACGTCTCTTGGTGATATTTCTGTAAATAAAGGAAAATGTGAAGTGCACAGAGCTATTTAGAAATTTTATAAGTACCCCCACGGAAGCATAAGTGACCTGTTGTGAAACTAGCAGCAAAAAACTGGCAGCTTTTGACAGCATTCCTTGCAGTTTGAACTAGGAAGGCCACCATTAACAGCTTCCCTGTCTCATTATGAGAACTTCTTCAGTAAAACCAAAACGCTCCTTTTACTATTCAGCAGGGTTGTTACCCGCAATTTCCACATAGGACGACTGTGCCGCGCCAAAACACCACAGGTTTTCTCTGCCCAAAGGCGAGCGACCTCGCCCACTGGAAGCAAGTCTAGAGCACTGCACCACGGCTGAGCCCTGATCAGCTCATAGAGATCATACGAGAACTGCGAGTTCACGCAGTAATACTATGTCAACAACAGATGATTTTACTTTTTGGGGTTAATTTATCATCCTTTCGGATACAGGTCCATGATAATATTGCTTCTGCCATTGGGTGAGTACGTTAGGAAGTTAAAAGGTTAATGTTTACTTAAAGGATCTCTCCGTGACCCTTTGCTCTCGCTGCAGGATGAGACGTAATGTTGATAAAGTGATGATTTGCGACTGGGAGTCCACGCATTGTGTTGTTTTTTGAAAGAACCGGATATTCTACGCTTGTGGCTTCCTGTTTGGAGCTTTCTGATTGACGGAGATTGACATGGTTTGCCAGCAGCCAGTGCTGAAAAAGATTTAATTTTGGGCCTATTCATGCCTTTATTAGACAGAGGAGGACAGTGGATGGACTGGGAAACAGAGATGAGAGTGGGGAGAGACATGCAGCGAGGGGCCACAGACTGGATTCAAAACCAGGCCGCCTGCGTACATGGTACATGCCTTAAACCACTCGACCATCTGCGTGCCCCCACATTTGGATGATTTTTAAAAACAGTGCAGAGATGATATCCATTGCATGGTCTGGGACCCCCCTTGGGGGCACGCCAGAGACTTCAGGAAGGGCAAGAGGCTCTGTCTGTTTCAAGGTTGCCAAAATTAGATTCCCTTTTACTGAAATCATGATAAAATACACATGAATAGTTCATACAAAGGTCCCTTTATAAGAACACCTATGTGTGGGGCAATTTTATAAAGATTTGAACATTGAAAACATTTAACTTTGATGTTTATTTTTGACACCCATTTATCACCTTTTGTTTATGGGGGTCCTCAGCTTCTTTACGAGGCAAGTTTGGGGGGCTCATAGCCAAAAAGTTTGGAAACCACTGATCTAGGAAACCTCTCATACCAGGGTTTGGCATCCTTTCCTATTCAAAGAGCCATTTTTGCCCTTACTCCTTTGCAGAAAAGCTTAAAACTAAAATAGATACAACTGCATACATATTTGATCATTTTTATATATAAGTGCTTTTCTCAGCCAGCCATTGTTACTTATTTTTATCCTTAGTACATATATAATAATAATTATTATTTATTTATTCACCCACATACACTTGTTGCAGTTAATGTCAGACAGAGAGACAGATGAAAGAATTGCAGACTTCATCTCCTCTCTCTGTCATAGGTTCAATAAACAACAGCATCCATGATCACTGGGTCAACAAAACGATCCGTAGGACATACCACAGCAATCACGATAATAGCTTAAACTATCCATGAGAGTAGAAAGAGGTTTTTACAGCCTTTCTCCCTCCTTTACTCTATAAGCGACAGATGTCAGCACCATGGACAGCGACACATTAACACACATGCTAGCTTCAAGAGGAAAAACAAGTAAGAGGCAACAATTTATGGTTCAGTAGTTACTTAACTTACGATTAACTGTGTCACTTCTTGTCGTGTATGATAGCACTTGTCTGGAAGGCATTTTAGCGATCACATTCAGAAAAAACTGTCACACAGACACTTTTCTTTGCTGCTGCAGTAGGTCCTTTGGTTCTTCTTCACTGCTCTAAAAACGGTAGCCTTTGCATGCAGTGCCTTTCAGCAGTGAAGAAGAATTGATTTCCGGTTTATAGTGCTAACATTTAGCATGGCTAAATGAAGCAAAATATAAAACTAAACCAAACGGTATCGGATCGGTGCATGAACTTAAATACTCACCAATACCAATACCTGCATTTTAAGCAGTATCGGACGTATATCCGATACTGGTATTGGAATTGGAGCAACCCTGGGGGGGTTGCTCCAATTCCGAAGGGGGTTTGTAACACTTGAATTTGGATTTTAAATGCATGATCTCTGTTTAATTTGTAATACTGTGATATCAAACTGTTACCGTCAAAGGCAAAAATTACTGTGTCAAGATATTTAGGCTGTTATGCCTGGCCTAAAATATGCTATGTGGCAGAAGAGAAATGATACATGAAGCAGCAGTAGTGGACTTATCTCACATGCATCACAAGCATGTGTTTAATGCAATAAAGAATATGAAAGGCACTAACAATGGACCTTTATTGACAGCGGTTAATGATTTAAGCTGACAATCCTAATTTCAATCTTTCAGTGTTAAATTCTACTTGTTGGACCTCTAAATCATGAAGCATCGTTGGATATTAAAAATGGTAAAACTAAGATGAGAAACAGTAAAAACATACTGCATACTTCCTTTTTCTTCTCATCTTGAGCACATATGTAAGTAAAATGTCCACAGACTTCCATGAAGTTGTTTCTTTTAGAGGTTTCAGGTGCCAATGTATTCTAACAACCTGCCCACAGGCACACAGTAACTATGACAGCAGCTATTTAAGGAAAGAACAATTACTGTGGCACATGCACCGGCACCGCCACACATTCCTCCCCCTCCCTGCACACCTACATGTAAGCGTTTAACAAAGGAGCAATCAGGAAACTTTCACACACAGAAACACTTTGTTATGTGCCGCACCCTCCATGTGCATGAAACCCACCTACACCTGTGGTTAAATAAAGAATTAATTACCCCGTGTATGTAATATGACTCCGTACACGTCTCGGCTTGGTTCTGCTGCAGAGTTGCAAGCGCACACTTTTAGCACCTGTGCTTTGTAGATTAGATGATGATACGCTGTGTTTTCCCCAGCAGTAACAGGCTCCCTTCTGACAGGTAATTACACAAGCAGATTGCTTTCATGGCCTCCATACTCCTCTAAAGGTCACAGTTTATCTGGGTGAGTGAAATGCACATGGGCCTCTGATTGGGATCCATCAACAGGCAGCAAACCAGGACTCCACCAGTAAAAAAAAAACGTCTTAGATTTACATTTCAGACTTCAAGCAGGCCTCTGGTTATCGCCCGGATGTTTTCTCAGGTTTTTGCCTGACTTGGATCCATAGGCTCTATTGATTCCTGAACATGTGTGGGCTATGTGCTGGATGTCTGGGTGGTAAATTGACTTCTCAGCTCAATAGCAATCTAAGACACCAGCAGCAACAGGCAGTTTCCTTTAGACCCGTGTGAAGAGACAGCAAACGACATACCTGACAATGATTGATTTTTACATTAAATAAATCCTCATAGACTAACAGCAAAACATGCTGGTCAATTTAACTGCAGCAAAACAAAGTGTACAACCTCAGTGCATCTTCTGAACCCTAGGTTTTTATCCTTTAGCCTTTAGTTTCAGACACAATCTCCTTAATGTAGGAGATGTGCATAGATGCAGAAGCCCTAAATGCAAGAATTGATCCTGAACCTGGTTAGGGTGTGGGTTAGAACACTCTAAGAAGAGTGCTAAGAGAGGCTATAGGGGACAGTAGGGCTCATTCACCAACCATTCTAAAGGAGAAATTTGTTCTTTAAACCTCCATACAGAGTTTTTAATAGGATTCAGACATTCATTAAAGTTTTCTTAGCGGTGATTTGGTCTATAAGAAAAAAATTTAAGAGCACACCAGAGTGCTATTACGTACATTGCAATAGAAAAATGGGAAATGTTTAATTTTGCACTTACCAGCACTCAGATGTTTGAGATTAAGAATTACACAATGAAATATAATTTTAGTTCTCTTTCACACATTTCTAAAATCAGTTTAACACTTTATATCACAGGTGTCAAATTCGCTCACAGAAGGGGCCGGATTCTGAATTAAGGTCTAACCTGAGGGACTAACAGGGTCCACATTAAACCAAACCCTCAACTTCATTTTCACAGGTAATACACTAAAGGGAAAAAATAAGCACTGATGATGAATGATTTCAAGATTTAAAAAGTTAAAATGATAAGTTAAAAGGCTCAAAATCTGAGATAAAAAGTCAAAATTAATAGTGTAAAAGGTCAAAACACAAAATTAGATGTTAATATCATGCTTTTAAAAGGCAAATGTATAAAAAAGAAAGTCATAATCATGTTTTAAGGCCAAAATACAACTTGAAATTTAAAACCGTGAATGTAAAAACTCAGACTTAAACACTCAGGTGAGCAAAGATGGTGAAACCTGTAGGTGGAGGGGTGAGAGGAATGGCCTTTCTCTGAACCTGAGCGGTGTAGATTGGTGCAGCACCATTCTACATGCTGGGGATGTGCATGGTTAGTCGGTAAAACGGTTAAAATTGTTTATCAAATTAAGAGTCGGCTAAACTAATTACCTATCATTTTTTATAAACATGGGCTTGTAATTTCGGTCTATAATAGCGGCTGCTGTAGCTTCAGTTAATGACCACTGCCTTCTGTCTGGCACGTCTCCTGATGTAAAACATGGGAAGCTCAGCAGTGGCTTAGCGGTTAGTGTGTAGTAAGAACAGTGTGCTATGACAGTTTTTTTTTTTTTTTTTTTTAAAGTGAATGGAAATAAAGTGGTATGTAGGCAGTTGAGGGTTAAACTCACGTGTTACTCACCCTAAGTGAAAAGAGGCCACACATGAAAGCACAATATTCTTTTTTTTTTTTTTTTTTTAAGGTTTTTTTTGGGCATTTTTGTGCCTTTATTTGATAGAGGAAGACAGTGGATAGGATTGGAAACAGGGATGAGAGCAGGGAGAGACATGCGGTAAAGGGCCTCAGGCCAGATTTGAACCTGGGCCGTCCACGTACATGGAGCGTGCCTTAACCATTCAGCCACCTGCACCCCATCAAAGCACAATATTAACCTGCAAAGAGGAACCAAGGCTGGTGGAGCTAGCTTTTAATGTTAGCAACGCTGTAGAGAGTATACCAGGCTAACGTCACACCCCCGCTAACACTATTAACCCTGTGATGAGTTTGACTGTTCTCTAAGGATTTTTCTCTCCTAAGACTAGTCGGTTGAACAAAATTAAGCATTTAGCCGAGTAGGGATATAGACGCTTAGGAACATTCTTTCTAAATGCATGCATTTATGCACACATGCACTACAGCATTCATAAAATTTCTCTTTCTTTGTAGGGAAGTTTCTTTTAATATTCATAAAAGATTAAAAAATATACATTAAAAATAGATTAATGCTGCATCTTACCACATAAAAGATTGTGACCATTTTCTGTTCCTTAAAAGTAAAACACTCTTTTATATCACTTATTTTCAAGTTGAAAAGCTCAAATCCAAGTGAAGTTTCAAGTCACTGGTTTTAAAGTCAAGTTGAGTTTTTAGATCTTTATGAAAGTCATGTGACTCCTCCTGTATTTATTGAGGTTTCATTGGTTGTTTTTCTTTTTTATCCATCTGGGCTGTTTTTGTGAGCATGACAGCTCAAGAACACTTTGACAGATTGTCTTTAAATGTCACTTAAAATGTTAAGACCTAAAGATGAACTGAATCTGTTTTAGAGGAACAAGGTCAAAGACAAAAAGCCTCTCCAGCTCTTCTTCTCGACCCACCTCTGTCCTCTCATGGTCCTTTAACCCTCAGACCCTCCTAGATCTCTTTTAGGGCTTTTTGATTTTATTTTTTTTCCCTTACTTTGGCAGTTATCATGCTAAAATGATGATATCTGACAAAGATGTTCATTTTTTAATGAATTTTTGAAATATCATTATCCACAATGTGTTGACAGAATTTTCCACTGTGTAGACAAAAAACTCACACTCTCCCTCCTAAAGCCCTTTTAGGCCACATTGACTTCCATTAAAACCACTTACTTTCATTCTACTGCCACTGCAATACAGAAATAAGAAATCCTGTTAATTCTTCTGTAATTCTGTCATTCAAAGGAAGAAAAATTTGCACACCAAAAGAATGCCGCCAAATTTCGCCATTTTTCAATGTTTGCAGATAGGCATTATGGGAGATAGTGACCTTGTTTAAACTGATAGGATACATCAGTGACTATAGGCCAGTGGAATTAATTATTTCAACTTAAACTATTTTGGGTGTTTTCTATGGATGTCAGAGTCTAGTGAAAAATTAAACTTATGAAAATGAATTCACATGTGCTATACATGACGAGGACTGGAGTTAAGGACCAAAAAAAAAAAAGAAAAAATTCTTTCATGTTTATTATTTCTAAATATATTCAATGTCCTAAAAGGGTCCCTGCACAAAAAAATCTGCTTTCCATTTTTCAAATAGAATTTTTTTTTGTGTGTGTCAAAAAGTGTGGCATTATGTAAATAAACTGGCATTTATAGGGTTAAAATTTGAAAAATAATTTGCATTTGCTATACATCACAAGGACTGGAGTAGAGGACCAGAAAAAAATCATTCATTTTTAATACTTATAAATATATCCAATGTCCTAAAAGGGCTTTAAGAGGGAGAGTGTGATTTTTTTCCAAGGAGGGCTTGAGGGTTAATCGTATACTTGCAATTAACCGCCATGTGGTGGTTCTAGCTCCTTCATTTTCTCTCATTATTTTCAGCTAAATGTTACTGCTTCTTCAAGCGATATGTGATATTTTTTTCTTCATCCTCTAATTTTCATTTTCACTTAGTGTAAAGATGCTGGACTCCTTCAAAGTGGACTTCTTCTATTCAAAGATGCAGAGATTTTGTGGGATTTTCCCCTCCTCGTTATTCTGCAGGGCAGAATTATTAATGTTAACGTGAGGGAAAGTGAGCGAGCGGTTCATTAATAAACCTCTGTGAGGAGAGCCTTATTCAAACACAGCACAGAGTGAATTAAACCTGCGACACATCAGACGGATGAAAACCACTGATGTGCGATTAAAAACACGTTTAAGGAGGAGAAATGGAGGAGATTAATGAGGCTGCTCATTTAAATATTGAAATAAAGCACCTTCACACTTTAGCTGTGATTTGTCCTCCACCTGATTAACATGTGTATGAGAGAAAAAGCTGACACAGAAGCACATATGTACAAACAACCTGACTCACACCCTCTCATCACAGTGTGTGAAGGCTGTTTGTGGAAGCTGTGCTCCGGTTTGTGTTTGCAGGTAAAGAGCAGCCGTCTGAGTGGATGAAACAGAGTTAGAGGGAGACACAGGAGAGCCCTGGCTGCTTTTATACGCCGGCCTCTCTGCGTCCATTCAGCAGAGATGATTCACTGTGCTTTCACGAGCGTTTGACATCCTGTTACAGTCGTTCTTAATGCTGCTGTAACTGAGACCATTCACACAAACACACAAACAGGAAGGCTGATCTGAGTGGATGATACTGCTGCCGCTGAGGAGATGAGCTGATTAATCCATTCAACATCTATTAACCCTTTAGATCTTACACTCTGGCCTCTGGAATAGGAAGACTTAGCTTACTAATTTACAAGATATTTCTGTATGAGAGCAGATCTGTAGGTGCTGGGCTCTGGGTGTTTGAAGAAACCTGGTTTTCATGAATAGGACAGATAGACTTGTATCATGCTGTAAACTGGATTTCTTACCCATTTTTGCTTGATGTAGATCCAGTGTGATTTTTCTGTTGTATGTTGTACTATGGACATTATTTCCCAAAAATTTTTAAAAGTGGACTCATCAGACCCCAGCACCAACTTCAGGTCTGTCCTCTGATGAGCTTGGGCTCAGAGAAGTCTGCAGGGCCTCTGTTGTGGTTGATACATGGCTTTGGCTGTTCACAGATTCAGCAATAATCTGTTAACTATTGTCCATGAGGCAGACTTTAAAATGCCAGATTTTGGTACCACTCAAGGTGGCAACAACTCTGTAAGAATTTTTGAAAATGCCCATGTCTGTAAATGCTATTTTAGCATTACAGACTCTGCTTAGTGGAAGTTGGGTCATCAGGAAGGGGACTATCGCCTTCTGTAAAATGCACAACATGACTGCAGATGAGTCAGGCAGCCTAAAACTGGTCTAGGTCTTAAGACGTTAGCTTACATTTTTAGATGCAGCAACAAACTGTGTATCAAAATCTGATACTGACCAGTACCAACACATCCAGTACCTACCAGACTGAATTACATCACAGATATCGACACTTCATTTCCACCCCGTTAGACCCCAAATGAAAGGCAAGAAATATGTTGCAGAACTTTTGTGATTTATGTGCACGCTTTATTTCAGCTGAGTATGAATGCCTCTAAATTTTGCTGTCTGGAGTAATGTCTCTGCTCTGCTTGCATTTTCCTACCAACAAGATAATCACATCGATCGACACTCTATTGTTTGTCTCTGACGCAACACCAGAATATGAATTTTGCTCAAGACTCTTACATTAAAAACGTTACACTGACTTCGTTTGCTTATACTATGCTCTACTCGAATCTTCTAAGATATGTTTTTGGGCTTTTATGCTTTTATTTTTATAGTGGAGAACAGAATAGAGTGAAAAACAGGGATGAGAGACTGGGGGAGAGACATGGAAAGGAGCCGGCAGTCTGGACTTGATCCTGGGATGTTCCTGTAGATGGTTCGTGACCCATCCGCTGAGCCATCTGTGCCCCTCTACTGACATATTTTACAGATATTTCTTGTGAATCCTTTATGATACCCAGGCAGCATTTATTTTTCCCAACAACTTTCAACAAACTTTAATTCTCCCAAGACTATTGATTCAAGCACTGATTAGGCACCGGCACCATATGAAATGTATCAATTTAAGTCAACATGAGTCTGGTCTGATCAACGTTCCTGCCCTTTCACTGGGAAGCTTTCTGTTGCCACTGTAACGGGGTTAAATACTGCTACTGCTGTGCACATGGTGATTACTGTTAGCTACCCAAGATGGCAGCACGTATGTGAGTGTGGAAACGTCTGGTCCGATCCCGATTGAGTTTTCGTAGTTACGCTTATCTGTGACCAAGAGGCACTTTACGTTTTGTCCGCCGCCTTTTCAATATTGTAGCGTGGCTATTTATGCTCTACTTAGTTTACTTATTCAAGTCATATGGCTCATAAGACGTTGTGTCTTATCTGTGCTCTGTGCTACGGCGTTCATCCATACGGGGCTGAGCTGTCATTCGGTGAGCTTCCTCCCCTGCAACCACAAGTTGCTCTTCTTGAACTTTGCTGGGATCCGTTCTGGTTCGTGGGTCCTTCATTGAGTGTCCCTACACGGTGGATCGTCGTCAGTCAGCCAGCGACAGTATTAGCCGACCAAGTTGGTGGATAACCCGTGCAGCTTAGCCGGTGTGGGCTAGTTAGCCGGCTGGCAGTCCTGCTGAGACCGATCTATGTGGATGTGTGGCACGAAACGCTGTCAACTGCTGATCCTGCTCCGGTGAGTCTGCTTTCCTGGCCGCAGTTCACTGGGTAGAGGTTCCAACGAACATTCGTTACCTGCTGCGTGGATATAAGACACCTCACTGTAGGAGCTGGTGACTGCTACCTGTGAACGAGGAGCCTCTCTTTCCTGTCCTTGAATTCAGAGTGGTTCTTTTTATGGATATCCTGTTCCGTGCCTATTTGGATAACCCTCATTGAGTCTGCCGGAGCCCTCTTCAGTGGTGGATTATCGCTGGATACTTTCCATCATGCTCCCATTTACGGTATTGTACATCATTTGTTTACATTTTGTTGTGGTATCTCCTCCTGAACCTGGCAACCCTCAGCCCGCCGCTGGGTTGCCAGCATTGTCTCAGAATTCGCTAGATTGCGGTGGGTGTACACTTGTCCTGGGAAAATCAACTTTCCCGCTGGATCTCCGTGCAAGTGCTTCCCAGTGTAATAATGTATTGGCGTTTGATGTTTACAAATGGTTTCTCAGAAGCAAGGAGTCACCCTGCTTATACTATCTTTTTATTCTGGGAGAGCATTTTTTATTTCCTATTACCTCTTTTGACACCAAAATGTTCTCTCCCAGTTTGCAAACGAACTCAAAAGGAAACAAATTAAAGCACAAAATTTTAATTATGTTGTTGCTACTGGTCTCAGGGAATGTTGAATCCAACCCTGGTCCTAACACTCTGGATCAATGTCTTACGCCAGCTGATTTTAAATCCTGATCTGGTCTCGGAATTATACACATCAATGTAAGGAGCATGCTGTCTAAACTGGACATGATACACATCTGGATTAATTCTACCAATGCAGACATTGTTGTTCTTTCAGAGACTTGGCTTACTAAATCTGTGCCTGATAAGGATATTTGCAGAGATGGTTACAATATCTTTCACTCTGATCATCAAAGAAAAGGAGGTGGGGTGGCGATTTATATCAAGAGCAGCTTTGGAGTTAAACCAATGCTTGCTAAATCTGTGAGCAAAGAATTGGAGATGTTGGCCCTTGATGTGGAGATATCAAAAAACCATCATATAACACTTGTAGGATGTTATAGGCCCCCATCTGCACCTAGTAACTCACTGGCTGCTCTTGTGTCTCTCTTGAATGAGCTGCAATCTAATGAACTTGTGTTGATTGGTGACCTTAACTGGGACTGGCTTTCCTCAGCTTCTGATGCCCTAAAGGCACAGTGTGACTCATTAAACCTCACACAGTTGATTAATTCGCCAACAAGGCCAAACTTAAAATGTTTAGATAAATCATCACTCATTGATTTAGTTCTAACAAACATGCCTTGTAAATATGAGTCCTATGGTGTCTTCCCCAATGATATCAGTGATCATTGTGCTGTAGCTGTTGTGCGTGACACAAGGATGCCTAAAAGTATGCCTCGTGTTGTTCAAAAACGAGACATGAAAAAGTTTGTTGAGCAAGCTTTCTTGTACGACATGTGCCACTTTAACTGGGGAAGAATCACACTTACTGATGATGTCCAACTTGCCTGGAATTACTTCCATGATTCATTCATTGAAATTGTAAATAGACATGCCCCTTTCCATAAATGTAGAGTCACAGGACGTAATAATCCTTGGTTTACCAGTGAGATGTCTGATCTGATGCACGAGCGTAATCTGGTTTGGACCAGAGCACGCAAGACAGGAAAAGAGTCTGACTGGCTGCATTTCAGACAGCTCAGGAACAAATGTACTCCTTTAATTCGTAAATCAAAAGCTGAATTTTATCTGTATAAAACGACGGAAACCTAAAAAAATTCAAAGAAATTTTGGGAAACTATCAAGTCGTTATCAAATCATTGCACATCTATTAACCTTCCTTCCAGCTTTGTTGTTGACGGTCATAGTGTAACTGATAAAACAGAGATACTGAACTCTTTTAATCAGCATTTTATATCCTCTGTTTTTTTATTTAAGTCAGAAAAATCTAATTTGTTGCATTGCATCCAATTAGTGAACCGACCGGCCAATCGACTCAAGTTTTTAACTTTGAACATTTTACTATTTTAGATGTTTTATCAGCTCTAAAAAATCTCAACCCTCGCAAACCAGCTGGTCCAGATAGATTAGAGCCCTTCTTTTTAAAGCTTGCTGCAGATTTTATTGCTGAACCAATTTGTCATATTTTTAATCTTACTCTGTGTGTAAATAAAATCCCAGCTGATTGGAAATCAGCCTTTGTAACCCCCCTGTTTAAAGAAGTCGATCCACAGATCTTAAACAATTACAGGCCTATTTCAAAACTGTCTGTGTTGTCCAAAGTGCTTGAATCTCTGATCAGTGAGCAAGTAAAAGAATACTTGACTTCCAACTCACTACTGTCTAATTTCCAGTCAGGTTTCAGAAAAAAACACAGTATGACTACTACAGCCTTGAAAGTTGTAAATGATATTCTTGAAACCTTGGACAAAAAACAGTGTTGTTCCCAATTCCTCACTTCATTTTTATGCTGATGATACAGTAATCTACTGCTGTGCACCTACGCCTGCAGAAGCTTTTGCAAATCTTCAGCAATGCTTTTGATTTAGTCCAAGATCAGCTTAGCCAGCTGCAGCTTGTTTTAAATGCAGACAAAACTAAACTCATGTTTTTACATCCTCAAGAGGAGCTCAAAGAATATTGCCTGGGAAAATTGTTACAAAGGACAGTAAAGAAATTGAGTTGGTTTCTTCCTTTAAATATCTAGGGTTTTTGCTTGATGAAAACTTGTCTTTTAAGGAGCACATTCAGTATGTTGCTAAAAAGCTGAAGGTTTTACTTGGTTTTTATTACAGAAACAAGTCCCGTTTCTCTTTTAAGGTCAAAAAGAAACTTATTGAGTCTACCTTTTTACCTGTTCTTGACTATGGTGATGTATTGTACATGAATGCTTCTGCATGAGTCTGCAGATGTAGGATAGTGTTTATCATGGAGCTCTGAGATTTATAACTAACTGTGGATTTTTTACTCACCATTGTACCTGGACTTCTTTAAGCACACGTCGTCTTGGACATTGGTATGTCTTCATTTATAAAGCCATTCTAGGCACCATACCGGAATACCTTTCCTCTCTGTTGATCGTGAAGGATGGATTGCACAACTTGTGTTCGTTTGACTTTCTGCAGTTTGTTGTTCCCAAAGTCCGAACTGAGCTGGGAAAGAAAGATTTTAGGTTTTCTGCTCCTTTTGCATGGAACAATCTGCAGACTGAATTTAAACTGCAGAACCTGGTGTCTCTGAATGTTTTTAAATCTTTAGTGAAAACTCTTGAAATCAAACTGTCTGTATGCCAATGTTTTAGCTGATGTCTTATTATAAATATACCTGTTGTTTATTATGTGCTGTATGAGCTTGAGTGTGTTTGATTTTGAAATTGCATTGCTGCCATTTTTGGCCAGGTCCCCCTTGAAAAAGAGATCTTTGATCTCAATGGGGCTAGCCCGGTAAAATAAAGGTTAAATAAATAAATCACTCAAATGATACTCAACGTTAAGTGTTGTCTATGTTTCCCAACCAGTTTTCTTTGGAGCCCCCCCTACATGTCCCTTAGAAAAGGAGAGCCCACCCCAAGACCCAAGAGAGAAGAAAAAGTGACACATGCCGTCAAAAAATCAACATAGATTTTAACTATTTCACTGAAAAAAAAAAAAACTATAAAAGGCCTGTGCATGCTTTTCTTATCAAAAGACCTTGTCTAAACTACTTAATAACAGCTTTATCATAGTTTTAGTCAATATTTGCATATCAAATTTTGACAGCCTCAGAGCAGATATCCCCCCCCCCCCCCCCCCGAGATATTTGGGGGGTATCGGGGGTCCTGGACCCCAGGTTGGGAACCAGTGGTCTATCCAGATTCTCTTAATCTTTTGATGATATTATGGACTGTAGAAGGTGAAACCTCTAAGTTCCTTGAATTTCCTTCAGGATCAATAAAGTATCTATCTAAATGCTTGTTGAGGAATGTTCATAAACTGTTGAACTTTTTGGTCATGCAGTCTTTCACAAAGTGGAGAACCTGGAGCCGTTATTGATTATGAGCCTTTTTAGAACGCTGCTTCTATTATACCTAATCGTTGTACTATCCCCTGTTACCAACTAACCCATTTACCTGTGGAGTGTCCCAGGGATTTTTTGACCATTCAGCAACTTTCCCTGTTTTCTTTTTGGACTGTTCCCAACTATTTTAGAACATGTTGCAGGCATCAGAGCTAGAATATGCATTTATTTCCAAAACAATAATGGAGCTTATGAGTTTGAACATTAAATGTATTCTCTTTGTGCTGCATTCAACTGAATATAGGTTGAAAATGATTTTCATATCGCTGTATTCTCATTTTTTCACATTTAACTTTGTCCCGACTTTTTTTGGGAATAGGGTTTGCACATCAAAGCAAACAATAAGAGTCGATTCAGGATGTTGTTTGCATCTTTAATTGTGCAAAACAGAACAAATGTAACAACTAAATGCCAAAGTTGCCATACACTAATGATCTTAAAAACATAGCCCCTCCTCCTAACTTTAAAAATGTCAGTAACTTCACATCTATGTCATCCCTGTTTCTATCCAATGAGCAGACACAGTGTTGATTGAGCTGATGGACCATTGATGAATCTGCCTGCATTGAACATACTGGCTATAACTGTACAGCGGACATTTGTCACTGATGTCAGGCTTGGGGTGGGACGCTGAAAAGCCGCTTTAATGTCATACTGCCTTCTCCTTGGTTGACGTATCATATAGATATATGTGATGAAAGGCAAATTGTTGATCAATAAGTGGATTCCCTATAGGTTGGCAACTGAAAGGGGACATTCTTGGGAAAGCTGAAGGGACATTGGGCCAAATTTCAAGGGTTTAGATGTTGGTGTTAAAATTTTATTGGATTAACAAAAGTGTTTATTTTTAAACTAAGAGCGATCCAAACCTTCTTTCTTGATGAGAAACTGAACTGATAATGTCCCTTCTTAATTTAAACATTAGCTTTTAAACTTGTGGTTTCCCTTGACCAAACTCCATATTCACCTATGACTGTCTGTATGACTGTATGTGTTCATCTCTATCTCTGTTATCAAAGTCCTAACTCTGCCTCCCCCTCTGTTTTAACCCCTCCCTCCTCAGGAGCGTCTGCTAATGAGCCTTCTGCCCAGGAATGTTGCCATGGAGATGAAGGAGGACTTCCTGAAGCCTCCTGAGCGGATCTTTCACAAGATCTACATCCAGCGTCATGACAATGTCAGGTATGGGGGTGTCATGACAACAGTGGACGGTGGAGTTGTGCGGAGGGGCTGCGGTGTTTTGATCCAGGTGCCACCTGCTGTGACGTCAAGGTCAAGAATAGAAGGAGAGCAGTTAAGATTGGCCGTTAAGGTGGACGCAATCAAGCCAGAAAAGGTTAGAGAGAGACAAAAAGACCCAGGTGCTAACACTGGATTATAAACTGAGGATTCCTCTGCTGCCAGTTCTGTCTGTTGTTTAGAGACGGATGGTTGAATATGCATGAGAAATGTTCATTATTAATTATTAAATCCTTCCAGTTTGCACTTTAATTAGAGGCTAAACAGGATGGGTAAGGAGTTAGACTGGTAGACTTTTATTTCTTTGAAAAAAAAAGACCATTTCACTGAGAAGCTTATGAGCAACATTAAAAAACCTTTCCCCATTAAATTTCAAGTTTTCTAGTGGAACCAATATGCTCTATTAAATAAGCTTTAAGTAAAATCATGCATTCAGTTGAAGGGAGGTGCAGATTAAAGACATCCAGAGGGATTCAGAGCAAAATGGTCATTTTAAGTTGTCACATTTTTGTCCACCTGATGATGCATGGTGTGCATCAAAACTTCTGCACTTTTTCAGCACTTTCTATCCAAAATGGTACGGTGCCAGTTTGTCCTTGTGTTGGGTGCTATTTGTAGGTCAAATGTGGCTCTTGAAGACTGAAAAGTATAGTTTTGATCTCTACAAGGCAGCAGTATAAGTGATGTTGTTGCAGTGTAGACAGAAGTAGACTGCTCCATTCATCTATTTAGTTTACACGGCGCAAACCTCAGCCATGAGATAAAAGTATGCAACAATAGCGAGACAGCCACTGTATTTCTTCTGCTTTATGTAGAGCTCAGGCTGCATTTTGCTTATTTTGTCCATAGGTTTTTTTCATGGAAGTTTCTTTGGCATGCCGCTGTTTTAAATCATATGCTAACATGCTGTAACCAAGACGTTAGGGTGCCGAACATTATATGGTCATTAAGATGAAGTATTATCATCATGCAGAAATAGGAAAGAGACAGAGAGCCGGTCTGTCCTGTCATTGCTCCTCAATGGAGCTCTCATCATATCTCGAGTTCAGTTCACTCCTTAAATCAGGTTGTGGGTTGCCAGGTCACAGGGACAGAGGGGTTAGGACTTTATGTTGATCTGGATTGAGTTTATGTTATGCATTCAAGATCTGGCAACTTTGATGTCCTCAGAGACAAATACTAGTTTCCAGGAGAAATGAGAGGGTGGGCAGGAGGCGGGCCAAAAATACTGGAGAAACATGGGAAAAATGGCAGGTATGCCTGAAGCAGGGATAAGAGAGTAGGGGAGTGACATGCAGGAAAGGAGCATCAGGCACGACTTAAACCTGGGCTGTCCGTATACATGGGGTGTAATCCAACTATTTTAAACTTGTCCCATCCATCTGAACCAGGTCTTATCCAACATTTGCAGCATGTTTTTGGCTTCTTGTGTTGTATGAAGCAGCAGTGACCCCATTCAGGTCCATTCAGGCTTCTGTGTTCAGCAGCATTATGAGAGAGCAACTGTGTGTGCATGTGTCAAATGTCCACTTAGCAATGTTAGCACCACTTAGGTGTTTGCTGTTGCCACATAGAAGAAAGTGATAACACTGCACACCAGTGACATCAGACGGGAAAAAGTGGTGCACAGTCTGACATCACAAGCCCAGGTCTGTTTTACCCATCTACACATAAACGCTGTATAGAAGTTTCTAAAATCTTCAAAGCTGCAAGGAGTTTTAAAAGATGCATTTACAATGACCTAAAAGGCTGTCTGCATGCGTGCAAAGGAATGGTAAATAGTAAAATGCCTCAGTTTCAACATCTGTTATGTTAGTTATGTTTTATTTTGAACAAAATATGGGTTTATGGGATTTGCAAACATTGCAATCTATTTATTGACAATTTACGCAGTGTCCCATTTTTTTGGATATGAGGTTGTACATTTTTAGAATATTTATATATAAATGAGGCATGGATGGTTAATTTCAGCATGCCTTTATATCCTCTGTAGCTCAAACTCACAAAATTTTGACTCATGAAAATAGCCTAAAATTGCATCTCCAGATCTCTACTTCTAAAAAACCCAGACTTTACACCAGGGGTTCTTGACCCTCTCCGCCCGGAAACCCCAAATAAAAGTGCCAAAGACCGGGTACCCCCACTGTACCTGAAGGTGGTTGAACACAGCCATGCACAGTCAAGAACAGTCATGTGCAGACAAGGCCGCCCATAAGGGAGGATAAATAGGAGAGCTTTCTGAGGCCCTTGAAGGTCAGCAAAATCATGGTCAATTGTAAAGTTAAGCATTGATAGCCATATTTTATATTTAACTTGAAAAAATAACCACTCTTATCAAAGAAACAACTCTCTTTTTTAATCATGTGTGTAGCCTTCTGAAAAATGCAAATCCCTTTTGTTAAAAAAAAGAATTAAAATGGAAAAATGGGGTAATATTGGCAAAAATGGTGGGAAAAGTAGTGAAATTGGATTTTAAAAGTAGCAGGAATGGGTTAGAAGTGGCAAAAGTTAGATAAAAATGGCAAAAGTATAACCAAAGAAAAAGGAAAATGGGTTACAGTGGCAAAAATGGGCATAAATAGTGTTAAAAGTGAGTTAAAACTGGCCGAAAAGGCTCTAAATTGGCTAAAATTGGTGGAAATTTGGTGAAATGGGAAGAAACATTGATATAAACTAGCAAAAAGTGTTAGCTGAGAAATAAAAAAAGTCAGACATTAGCAGATTTTAGTTAAACTGACAAGAAATTGACACAAATGGTGAAATGTGCGTAAAATGGGATAATTTGTGTGTAAAAAGTGGTTTATAGTGGTGATAATGAGTCAACAGAGGCAACATTTGGCTAAAGTGGAAAGAATTGATTTAAAGGTGTCAAAAAGAGGCAGGAAAATAGTAGTGAAAATGGATTAAAATGGGAAAAAATAGGTTTTAAATGGCAAAAAATTGTTAAAATTGGTAGGAAAAATCATGAAAATGGGTTAAAATCTGGCAAAATTGATGGCAACAGTGTAATTTGAAAAAAAATCTTAGTTTTTAGGGACTCTGGAGACCCCCTCACAGTGTCTCACGACCCCCATGGGGGTCCTGACCCCAAGGTTGAGAACCACTGCTTTATACTACATATGGCAAAAAATAGTAAATACTGAAATTTAATTAGTTAGATGCCAAAAATGTTGGATATTTTAGGTTTCAAATCACTAGAATGATTCAGTGATTATTGAAATATTTGTCAGAACCCACTCATTGATTTTGTAGCAGTTCTGATAATATTTCTAAGTGACTAAGCCATCAGAAGAGTGCAGCTTGAAGACATTTCCTGCAGCTCTGGGAACTTGTGAGGTGCTTTTCTCTGCATCCATCACTCCTCACAGCCCTATCCCTGTGCATTTCTATCAGCCTTTTCAGCAGCCACCTCTATTGCCCTGGTAATGGAGAAAATATTACAGAGCGTGAGAACCTGGCCTGACTTTGAGCTGATTACATTCCAACGAGGCAGTAAAGAGAAGCTGAGAGCGGTATCAGTGCTGCCGAGTGTGGGAGTGGAGGGCTAGGTAGCATGTCAACAGCACTCCTGTCAAGAGACAATCCTCTCCACTCTCTGCCTCTCTCTTCCCTCCCTCCCTCTCTCTCTGTCTGTCTGTCTGCTCTGCTCCCACGCTCAGCCACGGCGCGGGAACATCACCGCCTGTTCTCCAGCCTTGCTGCCGCTCTGGCGCTGGGCCAAACATCAGGCTGATGCACACAGTGAGCCAGCACTGGCACGTCTCCTGGGAGCCGCTACAAACACTCACACCTTAACGCACGGGGGGTGAAAATAAAGAAACATCAGCTTTATTTTGCCGAGCAGGGGCGTGACATCTCCCTGATCGAGGCGTCCCTTTGATGTGGCCCCGAGAACGTTTGATCACGTACCTATTTAGCTCCGCCAGCGCTCTGCTATCCCTCTGCACCCCACTATATTACTCCCCCTCTGCCCTCCTCTACCCCCTCCCTCATCGCTCACTTCACTCAGCAGCACGATGTGCAGCACAGCTTCATTCAAAGCCAAGTCACTCATCGGAGCTCTTCTGTGGAGCAGCAGTCGTGATCCCAGCTTTACATACATCAGGATCCTGAGCTGCTCCTCTGCACTGTGCTGCCAAAAAGAAGTCAGTCACGATGCAGAGAATGTCTCTCCTCGTGCAAATAGAGCCTGGTGTCAAAAATCAGCACTGACTAGTTACCAACCACATAGACCTGCTTCCAGGGTAAGCTTAAACTGGTCAAGTGCTAAGGCACAAAGACTACTCCAGGTGCTCTGACAAGAATCTGTGACTTAAAGCAACTTTGTAACTGCTGTCTGTAATGAATGAGGCAATTTCACCCACTGCTGTTTACATAATGAAGCCAAATTACCTCATGACTGGACTGAGCTATACTGGAAACACTTATAGTTCAATACTTTCTCATTCTGCAGTATATGTTGTGCAGACAAATTTCAATAACCATTACTTCATATTCAAAGCTGCATTAGTCTACATCAGAGGTGGGCAACCTGTGTCCTGGGGACCACATGTGGCCCAACTTTTCACTCAATTTGCCCCCCAAGTCAGTTTCAGATATGATTGAATTACAAACATGATGAAAACATGAAAAAAATCTGCCATGAAAGCATTAAAAACAGAAAAATTATCTCCCTCATCCTTGATTACTGTAATATTTTTGGTTCTTTGCAATTAATTCTAAGATATAAAGTGCTTAACAAATTTATTAGATTACCACCCAAAGTAAGGTTTATGCCACAGCTGCCCTAAATTAACAGCATTGGTAATTACCAAAATCCTTTTTAATGTTTCTGCAATGGTTAATGCACCAATATGTAGAAGCTCTTTAACCCATATTATATTTTTAGTGCTTAAATATAATTATTATTGTTATCCATGAATTTTCAAATTTACTGATTTACAAAAAAACTGAGAAAATAGTAAAGCACATTTTTATTTCTTGATTAATGTGTCAAATTATAGTTATTTACTTGCATTCCTGAACAGAAAAATTAATTTTAGTGGTTGAATGTTATGCTTGATTAATTTCTGACTTCTCAGAGAAGCCCATTGAGCCGGCTCAAGTTTGGGTATAAAAAGGTGAATTCAGTTTGAAATTCCTCATTCCTGTTCAAAACGGTAAAACGTGGAGAGCTCACTGAAAATGAAAGAGTCCGCATTAAAGCAGTTCATGATGCTGGATGGTCTCTGAGACAAATATGACAGGTGGTCTAATAAATTTGTTAAGCACTGTATGTCCTGTAATAGCTTCTTTTAAAGGTAACATATTGTGCAAAATACACTTTTTCAGGCTTTTCTAGCAAAAATATGTACCCCTGACCTGTCCAAAATCCCCCAAAGAATTAAAAAAATCCATTCCCTCCCCTCCCCTCTTTCTTCTCCTCTCAGAAAATGTGTGCTGAAACAAGCTGATCTTAGATTTTTCCCCTCATGATGTCATGGGGGGAGTTAGCCCCGCCCCCCAGTTCGGTTGGCCCTGCCCACTTGGAAAAAAGTTCCCTGCGTAGATTAGATGTCCTTTTGTTTTAGTCACATTTTAGTTACTTCTACTCTTTTTAGTTTTAGTCAAGAAAAACTCAGAAACATTTTAGTCTAGTTTTAGTCCATAAAAAGTCCTTACATTTTAGTCTTTACTTTTAGTCCAAGCATTTATTTTCTTGACTAAATCTGGTACCTAATCATGGTAGTGTGTTCTCTGCACCCTGCCAAACCTGGGGTCCCTGCTTTCTACAGCTGAGAGGCAGAATAGATAAAGGTGCATTGCTTTTGACAGATTTACAATGAACAGAAAAATGTCTCACACTGCAGGGCTCCTGTTCTAGTCTACTTTTCCACAGATTTATCCACAGTGGAGAAAAATCATGGATTTTTGAATGTCCGATGAGAACTAATTTATATTTTAGTCTAGTTTTAGTCATCTTGACGAAAACTAAACTTACTTTTTGTCAGTTTTAGTCATCAAAGATCTATTTTTGGTTAGTGTTAGTCTAGTTTTTGCCATGGGAAAAAGGCTGTTGCCAAACATTTTTAGTCATAGTTTTAGTTGACAAATTAACAATGTTCTAGACATGCAAAAATCTAGTACCGGAGTGTTTTTTCAGCAGCAAACTTCCCAGCCATGTTTTGGGGACCTCTGAGACCAAAATAAACTTGTCTTAAAAGGGTAACATATGTGACCTTTAATATGCATCACATTATGCATCTTTGAAACATAGAAATGCAAGTCAAATTAATGAAGTTAATAACCCATAAGAATTCTGTTTAATGCATTGCAAAAGTAGCTTGAGCTTAATTGTATGAAAATTATTATGAAATCATGATTTTATTTGTTACAGTCCTAACCAGCCTCAGTCATGAAGTGAAACACAGTGTGAGCCGACTTCCCAAAGACTGTTGCAGAGTCAGCTTAAAATTGCACAGCATACACCCTGCTGTTGTGATGAGGTGATGCTGAAAGCAGGAAGATACTTAAGATCTGCCCTGCATTATTGAGCTTCTGCCTGGAGTGTCTGTGTATCTGATAGCAACAGTGTCACCTGCAGCATGTACATATATGCAGCCAAACTCAGTATGCACAGTGGTCAGCTCTGTGACAGCAGAGTGGATTTCAGACAGCCTTTTACTGCAGATTAGTTACAAAAATAAGAAAATTAAGTTTCCTTGTTTTCATGCAACAACTAAGCATGCAGCCTGACATGTGTCAGGACACTTGACTAACATTGCACATCCTGTAGTGTGATTCTTGTGCATGCACACATTACCATTGTGGTTGCAAAATGATATGTCATTCAGCTCTACCCTGTGACATTTTGATGGATTTTGGTGCCAGAGAATGCACACTAGGGACTGGTTCAAGAGGCTGAAACACTCATACACACTGGAGGATTCTAGACCAAATATTTGGCTCCATTAATAACATATGAAGTAACTTGCTATAAGGTCATACTTATGAGTGAATTCAAGTCCCCCTTCTCCCTCCAAACACATCATACACTGATTGCACCTCTGTTCTGCATAAGGCTGCTTGCCTCACCCCTGTTTCTGTGTGTGTCTCCGCCTCTTCATCTTTTTTCTCTCTCAATAATTATGCCTTTTCCATGCAAATCAGTTTTTATAACTCATCCTTTTCAAGGGATGTTTTAACAAAAAGCATCAGAACTTTGCAAGAGCTTTTGAAACAATGATATAGATTGATATTAAACAGAAAAAAAGAGATGGCTGCACCCTGATGGGCCCAGTGAGTGGTCCCCTAGGTAAGTGGTTAGCAGCATTGGGGTCGGGACCCCCGGGAGTCGCAAGACACTGAGAGGAAGTTGCCAGACGGCGTCTTAAAAGCAAAGAATATTTCAAAATAATTTCAAATTGTATGTATTTAACCATTTTTTTTTTTAAAAATACATGCATTAAACTCGTTAAATGCAATATAAAAACACAGTAATTTGTTAAGAAATGAAATAAATCTTGGAATGTAAGTCTTGACTGTGGATTGCTGCGTTCAACTATGCCTCAATTATCTTCAGGTACAGTGGGGGTCCCTGGTCTCTCACACCTTTATTTTGGGGTTGCAGGCTGAAAGGGTTAAGAACCCCTACCCTTGGTAGATGTGAATTGATCATTTTAGTGCAGATCAGCACTGTTGGTGCTTGCCTTTTTGGCTAATGTGTCTTTTTAGCTGGGCATGGATCAGATTTTGGAGCTGCGTGGAAAAAAAAGTTTGCTAACAGGCTGCTGTTGTGGTCAGTATGCACTGTGCATACTTTTCTTCTCCTTTCTTCTTGGCATCCTGATTTTTTTCCTAAGGTCCTGGCATTGCAAAACGAAGTTCAAAATTTCTGGCCTTAAAGTTTAGTTCAATGGACTGGCCGACCACGTTAACTACAAAACCAAAATCATTCCCATTTTACGACTGAGCAGAGATCGCTTTACTCCTAAATCAACATTGTAGATCAACACTTGTGATGGGTTTGACCTGAATCAGAAAGGATAGGAGTCTGTCTTTATGGGAGGGGGGATAAAGGCATGTTTCAAACTAAATAATGAGCTCACAGAACCGTCTGATTCATACGGAGCCCCTTAAGGGACATAGAAGAAAAAAAACTTTTAAGGGAGTTTTTTTTTTTTTTTTTTTTTAAGGGACATTAAAAAAAGGGAGAATTTTTTTTAAACAGTTTGACAGATCTCGCAATTTTTGCGAGATCTCGCAAAAGTATTGCGAGATCTTGCAAAAGTAGATTTAAATGATGTAGCAGTAACTTACTTCTGGGTCAAACCAACCAAAACAACGGAGGGCGAGCATCTGTGGGGGAGATTCATTGAATTTTACTTCAAAATTGGCCTAACATTAAAGAAATTCAATCCATGCTTGGTCGCAGGCATGCTTTTCTTCTCAGAGAAAGGCATTTGAAGGCGTTTTGGGTGAAAGGGGACTCTGTCGTCATAAAACATACTTGGATCTTGCGTACCTGGTGGAATTCATCAGTAGCCAGTTGCAATCCTCCAGACAGCTGCACGGTACAGATGGGTGTGTGCCAAATGTAGAGAGCTAATATTACGTCTAAGTAAATGTACAAATGGGTTTGAAAGAGATGGATCCAGGATGGCATTCATTGAGACAAGCGAGCCGTTTAAGTAGACGGAACTACTGTGCAAAAGGAGCTCACTTCATCTGGCACTTGGATTCATACGATAAACTGAAGCCATATAGAATATATATATATATCAATGCCCCCATTGATATATATATAGAATATATATATCAATGGGGGCATTGTTGGCTTTTTAAGGAAGGTCAAATGGCGTAATGCCTACACAACATTTGGCACATTCTCATCTGTACCTGTGCAGCTGTCTGGAGGATTACAACTGGTAACTGATGAATTTGACCAGGTCCACCAGATCCGAGTGTTACGACGAGAGCCCCCTTTCACCCAAAATGCCTTCGAATGCCTTTCTTTAAGATGAAAAGCATGGCTGAGACTAAGCATGGATTGAATTTCTTTAAATTTTAGGCCAATTTTGAACTTCCGTAAAGTTAAAAAGATATTCATAGATTTGGCCTTTCCGCCATAATAACACAGCAGAGGATCATCACATTTACAAAAACCGTCAATCACCGTACATATTATGGTATGATTTCAATCTGCTTTTGCGAGATGTCGCAAAACTTTTACAAGATCTCACAAACTGTTAAAAAAAAACAAAATCCCTTTTTTTTTTCTTGTCCCTTAATTTTTTTTTCCCCCTCTATCCCTTATGGGGCTCCGTAGATTCAGAAGGCCACTTGCTGAAAAAAATGCAAGAAAATTGTCACTTAGGGCAGAAAAATCCCAAACAAAGTAAACTATTTGGACTTGTTATGACTGTTTGTGTTGTTAAGGGGTGAAAATAACTCCTTTTTTGGGGGAAATTTATCAGAGGTATTTATCAAAAAGGCCTTGTTTTGGTGTCTCAGGTGAAACTAATACTGACAACAAGAACAAAACAGTGTTAAATGATACGCAGCCTGCAGCTCTCGCTCTGCTGCCTTTACTCCTCTGGGAGTCTGGATTTTCTTTTTCTTTTTGGACCGAGAGTCAATAAGATCCATAACACCTTGTTTGTTGCCATCTGGCCTGCCTCTGAGCAAATGAATGAGAGGCTAAGTAGCTTTCAACACCTTCCTCATCCCCGTGAAAGCATCTAGCCAACAGCGGGCCATTTAGCTGTGCAATTGATTCAGTGGTGGGGCTGAAAGACGCTTCCACTTATCACGGATTGGATTACGGCGCTCGCTTTTTATTGCCATTAGCCAATTTCTCTGCTGTGGTGTGGTGTGATCTGGGGGTATTTTGTGTCAAATGGTGATAAAAAATACTGTGAGGTTAACAATACTGTGCTGTTTAATGTATTTTTAGTGTGTTATAAACTGAGAGGGTTTATTTACCGGCTTTTACGACAGATATGATATCATGCTTTCTCTCTCTCTCTTTTTTCAGCATCCTGTTTGCAGACATCGTGGGTTTCACCAGCCTGGCCTCTCAGTGTACCGCTCAGGAACTGGTCAAACTGCTAAACGAACTCTTTGGGAAGTTTGATGAGCTGGCCACAGTAAGTGCTCTTGATCCCCCCGCCGCTACCTCCTCAGTTCAGAGAGAAAATGAATGAATGATCTGCACAGTGTGATTGATGTGGATCAGAATATCTACTGACATCCTTCAGCAGCACAGCAGAACACTTGATGGATCTCCTGCAAGCACAAGTTGATTTTTTTGTCACTGTTTTCAGGTGATTTTCAAATATCAAAAACCTGTCACATAGTAAGGCTCAGAGTACCATATATGCTGACTCAGTCCCATTTCTAACTTTACCCCATCTTCATTTTCCAGTGCCATGCTTTTAAAATAGAATGACCCTTTAAGTTTCTTTTATTCTGGCTGTCAAACTCAGAACATCATTTTGCATCTATTCATGCAACTTAGAATAAACACTTTTAAGTCTATTTCTTGATTCACTTAATACAGGACATCAAACCTTAAATTCATCAAAATATTCACAAACGTTGGCAATGTTCCAAAGTGAAAAAAGTTAATATCATAGTCAAAATCAGAACTATGACTTATCTCTCCTGTTAGGTTCAACTTGGGCAAATAATTTTCTGTCATTAACTGAAAGTATGTTTCTAGTTTTGAAATTGTTGGACAAAAATACAATTAGTTCAACTTGAGGACCTTGAAGTTTGATAAAGTTAAGTTTATGATATGATTGGACAGGATATGACACTATTTGATATAAAGAACAGAATATAAAGTGATACACTTGGACAGGATTAAATAAATTGGGATTCAATCCGAAGCGTTATGAAACAGTGTGATACATTACTGAACCATAACATACCATATGGAACTGTAAAGTAATGTCCCGTCACGTCGCATCATGTCCCATCACGTCCCATCACGTATTGTAACGTAACATAATGTCACGTACCATCAGATCGTGTCACATACTTTCAAGTCACGTCACTTCACGTAACGTTAGATAACCTAACATAACGTAACATAACGTCATGTAACGTAACGTCACATAACATCACGTACTGTAATGTAACGTAACTTCGAGTAACTTAATGTAATGTAAAACCCCTTCACGTTATGTCACATATTGTAACGTCACGGCACGTACGGTACCGTATTGTATGGTACCGTACATAATGACTAGTTGGGATGTGATAGTATATATAACAGAGCAGTGTTATTTGGATGCACTATAAGATGATTCAACTGAAATTGATTTGATACAAGACAGATTGTATATGGTTTTTATGTAATTCATTATGATGTAACAACATACATACAATTCGTACAGTAAGATACAGAACAGTACGGCTAGACAGGATATAATATGATTGGATTCTTTAAAGTACATTGTGATACAAGAAGATAGGATACAAAATCATAAGACACAGTCCAGGAGAAAATGATACAGTACAATAAGACATATATGGTACAGCACAATATCATTATGTATGATAAAATATGACATTATTCATTACAATTTATGATAGGTTATGGTATGATACTAGACATGAAACATGCAGTGTGTTACAACTGGTAACAATTCAACTGGAAACATCACAATACAAATAGACATGATACTGTACAACAGGACGTGAAAAATATGGCAACTCTTTATAATATAACAGGAAACATTGTTATACAATGAGACTTGATATAATACAATGTGATGTGATTCAACTATTAACAATTCAACAGGAAATATCAGTAAACAAGTGGACATGATACAGTATGATACAAAACTATGATATGATATGATGTGATACGACACAATACAACATGATACAACACTACGTGACATGATATGAATATACTTGATACCATGATATATGACACAGTTGAACTGAAGATGATACAATGCAGATTGATAAGATGGATATGATATGACTCTATACCACTGGTTCCCAACCTGGGGTCTGGGACCCCCAGGGGGGGCGCCAAAGATCTTGGTGGGGCCTAAGGCTTTGTCTGCTCTGTGGCTGCTAAAATTAAATTTACAAATATTGATTCAAACATGATAAAGCAGTTACTAAGTAGTTTATACAAAGGTCTTTTGATTACAAAAGCACTTTTTAGGGTTTTATCAGTGAAACAGTTCAAATCAATGTTGATTTTTGGTGGCAGTGTGTCACTTTATCTTCTCTTTTGGGTCCTGGAGGGGCTCCGCTCTTCTTAGGTACATGTAGGAGGGGTTCCAAGGAAAAAATAGTTTGTTAACACTGTTCTATACCATACTGAATGGTACACTAAAATTAGACAGGATACAATACGTTACAATATAGTACAGTAGGATACAACATCAACTAGCTCTACTCTAAAGGAATTGATGCCCTCTTTGACTGAAAAATGCTCCAATATTAGGTAAGCTGTGTTAGAAATGCAGTTAGAACAAAGCTAAAAAGTAAAGTTAAAGCACATAAAACTTAACAAATGACCTGGAAAATGTTCTTTGGAGCGCCCCAGTCTCCTACACAAAAAGCCCCCAAGAAAAGCAAATGTATTATTTAGTTGTGGAGCTCATTTAATATGCTGAGCCATGTATTGATCCAACAATGAAAGTTAAGCTGCAGAGGCTGACTGATGCGGAAAAGGAGGAGGAGGAGGAGGAGGAGGAGGAGGAGGAGGAGGAGGAGGAGGAGGAGATGGAGATGAAGGTCAAGAAGGAGAAGGAACTGGAGGGTGAGAGAGGAAGAGATGAGGGAGCTGATTTTTCGACAGAGGGGAGATAAGCGCTCAGGAGGTGGAGAGTGTGCTGGGACTAAACTGCACTTGATAAAGCTAGAGTGAGTAAAATAGCGTTGACTGTCTGTCAGTATAAGCCTGTGAAGCGTTGTTCTCAGGGAAAGGAGATTAGGTGAGTGACAGGTTATCTGCTGCTAGACTACTATAATCATAATAATACTGCATCAGATACACAGATACACGCAGATGTTTGCTCACATTTTTAATCTCTGTACTTATGTAAACTACACAGTACAGCAGCATGCTGCTACTTTAACACATGCTCATACACTAACATACAGACAGTTAAATAATCCAGGAGATGCAGCTGTAACTCATACTAGTTGATCAAATCTTCTTAACTAAGTATCCATTAACCACATCTGGAGATTTCTATCACATCATAGGTCTTCATCATCTCAAATAAGGGCCAAAGCACAAGGCTTGTTGTGTGCTGTACAGATGTAAAGCCTATGAGGCTAACTGGACATTTTTAAAGCATCTCAAAGCTGTAGATATACCTGTTTTTCAGTGGTTTAGTGCAGGATATATGCAGGTATATCCTCTTCTGCTTTTAGTCTCCACCCAGTTCTAAATCCGCTCTGTTAAACATCACCCAGTAGAATGCTGCATTAGTCTTCTTAGTTTAGGTAAGGCATGACTTACTTTGCCTCAAGGTGGCTAAAATGTCTTTATTTCCTTGACTTTTGGGTAAAAATAGAGGGTAGGGATGCAGATTACCTAGCATTTAGGCTGTACCCCATGTATGTGGACAGCCCGGGTTCAGGTCTGGCCTGCTTCTCCTTTCCAGCATCCCTCATCCCTGTTTACAGCCCACTGTCCTCCCCTCTGTATAAAGGCTCATAAGTCCACCTTAAAAAAGGGGTAAGCCAATGAGACGTGGAGTAGATGTGGATCATGCTTTTGACTTCTCTGGGATATCTCTAGGATATCTAGCAACACCAAATAACCACTTATGCAGGCATCACTACACCGCTGCTGCTCTATCACCTTGCTTTTGTATATGTACCCAGCTGTGTTGTGAGATTCATTTATCAATTGTATGGATGTATTTCACATGTCACGTCATGACATGTTGTGACGTGACATGTCACAACATGTCACGTCACATCAAGACATATCGTGTAACTTCACGACATGTCACGTCACATAACAACATAACACGTCACAATACGACATGTCACGTTGCATCAAGACATCTCACGCCACATCACATCATATAACGTCACAATACGACACAACACATCACCTGATGTCCCGTCAAATCACGACATGTCACGTCACATAACGACATGACATATCACAATACCGGAAGTCACGTCACATCAAGACATCTCACACCACATCATGACACATCTGGTCATGTCACATCACGACATGTCACGTCACATCACATCATGAAACATCACGACATGACACATCTGGTCACGTCACATCACAACACATCACGACATGTCACGTCACATCACGACACATCACAACACATGTCATGTCACATCTTAACTCAGTAAAGTTACATTTAAATAAGAATTGAATCAAGTAATGTATCTTCACATGTTGTCTTTTCACATTATGTTTAGATAAATTTTGTTGCACTGCATCACGTCACATCACATCACGTCACGTCACGTCACATCATGTCACATCACATCTAAACTCAATATGATAAAAAATGAAATAAGTTGTGTTACTTCACATCATGTCACATTATATTGTGTCAAGGTAAATTATATCGCACTGCATCACAACACGTCACATAATGTCACGTCATGCCACATCATGCCACGTCACATCTAACCTCTTGACTACCTTTGTCTTTTCTCTTCTGAGTTACTTCTGTTACGTGAAGCTAGCCATGCCACGCTTAATCACACTGAGTCATGCAAAAACATGCCACACCACGCCACATCTTGTCACATTTGTCACCATAAATTTTAACAGTACAATCATCTCTCCTCTGTCCTGTCTTCCTTTTTCTTTATCGCTTTGTCTCATCATATCATGACACAAAGGTGGCTGTCACACTAAGAGCCTGGTCTCGGGTCTGAGTGAACTTAAACTCAAAGTCTGGTTCTTTTTGGTCAGTATGAATGCAAACAAACCACGCTCGAGCACGGGGCCAGGGCCCACATGGGGAGGTATTCTCGGGTGCAAATCAAGTGGACTCTAGCTCGGTTCGGATTGAGATATGAATGCATCTGCTTCTGGATACGGACCAGAGCTATATGATGTCACAGTAAAAACTAAACCTTTTTCAATGACGCAGTAGTTTTTTCGGTCACATTTGTCCTCAATAAAAGGAGGAAATCATCTATGGTGGCAGGATGGACTTTTTGGGTTAAAACATAATCAATCTTCGCTCAGGTCATGACCCAGTCAGTTACCATGGTAGCTTCTTTTTCTTTCTATTCCTTGGTGGGTTTGTAAACCAGCTGAGTACATACTGCCCCCTCCTGTATCAGACTGAGTACAGACACAAGTGTGCCCAGGCACAGATCGTTGTTGCTAGTATGAAGGCAAGCCAGCGAGGGAAGGGGGAGAGGGAGGAATCGCGGTGCTGAGCGGTTAGAATCGATTGAGCCTAATGTGAAAGCACCCACCATCTCATCTCTCCTACAGTCTCATTTGTTAAGCCTTGTTTTGTTTTGTCTTAGCTCTTCTCATCTTATTTCTCCTTTTGTCACGTCATGCCACGTCATGTTACGACCCGACATAACACATCCCAGGGGTTAGCTCTTAGTCATTCCTCAGAAAAAGTAGATAATAACTGTCTACTGCACTGATTAGACCCTAGAGCCAATCACATTATGCTCCAAATAACAACAGACAACTGCAAGAAAAGCTTTCTAATCATCCTATTTATAAAAAAGATGCTGGTCTATTATAATAGGCCTCAACAGAGACTGCAGTCTAGACCTGCCCTTATATCTTGACATAACTTTGTTTATAAATCGGCGCTTTACAAAGAAGAGTAATTGAATAAGATCTGTCTCATGGTACTTTAAAAACACATCCTCATGTATGCACATGTGCACTCGGCACCACAGGCTCAAATCTCTCTTCATACAGTCGACTCCTCCTTTCTACACAGAAAACAAATAAACACATCCACATAAATGCATAGACCAAAGTCACATGATCAGCAGGATTATCTCTCTGAGTTCATTCGGCATTTCAGCAATCAGTCATGGCTTAGCAAGAGCAGAGAGAGACAGAGAGCAGGATACAAGGTGGTATGTAGCGTGCTATCAGTGCTCCTTCACTCACACGGCCATTATATGGAAATCTTGTGGCAGGGATGTAACGTGAGCATGTGTGGGAGTGTGTGTGTGAAGCTACAGCTGCATTCTAATTGAGATTTATACCCTGTCATGTTAGCAAAAAGGGAAATTCACTTTCAAGCCGGCTCTGTCACAGCTGCTGAGCCTGTGTGACTGCTGTGTGCTGCATAACACATTTATTCTACTAAGACTCGATCTAAACTTAACCAGAACAGACATGACTTCAATCTAGCCTGAACATGAACTAAGATCCCCTGGAAAACCAGATCAGCAAAAGCTGTCTTTAAATATACTATGGGATCATTGGTATGTAATAGAAGCATGTTGACTGTATATAATCTGAGCCTTGGTTTCTAAATTTTAATAAACTTTTCTGATATTTGGTTTGAATTTAGCATAATTATACTGTTGTGAGCTTGTGTATCAATAATGGCTTAGAGACAGCAAGCTTTGTTTAACAGGGAGCTTGCATGCAAACAGCAGCAGTATTTATTCACACAATCAAACAGACAGAATCATTTGCCAAAGTTTGGTAGCTGACAAAGCTCTCACATTTATGGAGTTGTACTTGCTAACTGGATTTCTTCTTTACACCGCACTAAAAGCGTGTTGGACATGTGCAGCTATCAATGATTACTAAATAAATAAGTGAGCAAAGATTTTAAAGCTCTTAGCTCATGTTTTAACTGGGTTTCAGGTCAGTGTCCTTTCAGGCAGTTGCTTTTTTCTGGAAACATGCCTACAAATTTTAAGAAACTTGATTTATACTGTTATTTTTTGTTTGTTTGTTTGTTTTTGAAAAAGAAGGACAACAAAATGTTTTTGTTTCAATCACCAAAATGGAAAAAAATAGACACACAAAAAAAATTGTATTTTTTTTTTTTTCCAGATTCTGTCTTTTGTTTCCTTGTTTTAAAGATTGACACGCAGAATAGGAAAACGTGACCTATGGAGAAAGATTAATATTTCAAAAAAAAAAAAAAGCCTGCATGTCAAAACACAAGCCAATATAGCTAACTACTATGTTTTACAGTTTAATAATAAGCCCATTTCCTTTATACAAGGACACGTTTTGGACCACGAGTTGAAACGTGTCCATTGTGGCCACTGCCTTGCCTGAGTAAAACTGCATAAAAGGACATTTTTAAGTGCTGACTTCTCTGTTTTGGGGAGCTTGGTACAGCTGCGCTATCACTGTTCAAGAAAGTTACAGACTACTTTAACATCCAAGATTGACAAACAAGCACTACTGTTGAAAAAAATGCAACAGTTGTGCAAAACGATAGCAGAGTCTATCCCTAACCCATTACCCATCTGCGTATATTAGGGTGACCATATTTTGATTACCGAAAACCAGGACACTCAGCCCGGCAATGAGATACTCAAATGACACTCGAAGTTTACTCAAAGATTTCTTATAATTTCAATACATTTAAAGTATGCCTCCTCTGTATGGATAGAAAATCTCTGCACTTTTGACAGTTTTTATTATCAGCAGTGCATTAAAGATCAAGTAAAACACCCACGTTTGGACAAGTTACACTAGATATTACGTTATCTCCACAAGTGATCCGTGTGTGTGTGGGTGACCGATGACTGACGACGCGTGATGATCATCATTAAATATAATTGTGGGAGAGCATGGGCAGGAAGCAACTGAAGAAACTTGTTAAAATGAGGGCAGAAGAAGCTTCAGTTTGAACACAAAACAGCACACCTCAATGAATGAGCTTAATGAGCTGAAGAGATGCAACACCAGCTGACTTCCTCTGCTCTCTCTTGCGCGTGTCCTCCGTTGTGCACCAGACAATAATAATACACGGATTTTAAAAGAAATAAAAGTTTAATTTAGACTTGGCACTAAAGAGCCACAGGCAACTGGAGAGCCATGGGTTGAGTATCGCTGCTCTATACATTAGGCAGGCAGTAACATAATGGTGTGGTGCATTCCTTAATTAATTTTGTCATGAAAACCAGGACATTTTCATCACTTTATAAAAACAACCAGGACAGCCAGGACAGGACATGAAAACAGGACATGTCCTGGGAAAACAGGATGTTTGGTCACCCTAGCATAAATGCTACATCACATACTTCGATAGGCAGCAGAAATCCACAGCACTATGTCAGACCATGCAACCAAAATCTTTTCCAGTCTTGGATCATGGTCTGAAGAGTGATTCCGACCACAGTGTTTTGCACTGAAAAGAAGAAAACAAGAAACAATCATGGACTCATCCTGATGCATCAAGAGGAGGACAAGATCTTTCCAATGTTCTGATGATTTCTGCTTCTTTACTGAAAAATGCTACTGCAGCGCAAAGTGATAACATTGTCAAGTCCTAACCCTTACCATATACCCATGCATGGAAACACAGAGTAGCACATTTCGATAAGGAGCAGAAGTCGGCAGAACAGCGGCTATCCTTCAGATAGAACTTGTGGTATGAATGTGATAACCTTGCTTAAACATGCAGCTTTGTACACATAAATCCATTGTTGGTACTTCTGATAAATGATGATAAATAGATGAGGTGAATACGCTCCAGTGTTGGTAGGCATCGGGATACAGGTCGATGATGTCAGGTCAGGGTGTCGAACTAGACAATGACGGTCGGGTTGCGGGGGTGACAGGCAAAGCAAGTCCACCCAGATGTCCCTTTTCCCAGCGACACTTTCCAACTCCTGCTGGGGCGTTCCCAAGGCGTTCCCAGACCAGTCAGGATACGTAATCCCTCCAGTGCCTTCTGGGTCTTTCTGGAGGTCTTCCTTCCAGCCAGACATGCCTGGAATACCTCCACGGGGAGGCGACCAGGAGGCATCCTCATCACCTCAACTCGCTCCTTTCGATGCAAGAGAGCAGCGGCTCTACCCCTAGCTCCCTCCAGATATCCAAACTCCTTACCTTATCTCTAAGGCTGAGCCCAGCCACCCTCCAGAGGAAACACATTTCAGCTGCTTGCATCCGCAATGTCATTCTTTCGGCCATAACCCAGAGTTCATGACCATAGTGAGGGTTGGGAGGTAGATTGACCGGTAAAAAGAGAGTTTCGCCTCTTGGCTCAGCTCCCTCCTCACCACAACGGTCCGGCCCAACGCCATTTGACCATTGTCATGACAATAGTGATCATTTTAAATACCTGGGAAACTGTATTACCATATTACCACCCATTCTTGGTAGTGACACCATAGAATAGATGGTTAAAATCCCAGATATGAGTGTAAAACCACATATGGATACCATGATCTTTTTAAGACTTGAGTGACTGTCAGCTGATAATTCCTTCCTCATTTCTTCTTTCCATACACAGACTCCTTTTTTTTCCCTAACACCAGGATAATCATCCATGTTCTGAATTGTCATATCCTCCCCCGCCAGAATCTTTCTGCTCCCGTGAGCAGGAAACCAGAGCACCCTGTCTCCTCTCTTCTCATCTCCACCTCTTACCTTGCAGTTGTCATGAATCCTCTGTATTTGTGTGCGTCTAAGTGTGCGCGTGCATGTTTGTCACTCAGAGGTTGCCTGCAGGCTAAGCTTTGTAGGGTCTACCATCACGATTTCCTGATGACTGTGAGTGATACAGTGCCAAACAGAAAAGTGGAGTGTGCAGCTACACTGAAGCGGCGGCTCAGAGTGTTTGCATGCAGCCAAACATGGTGCTGTTAGAGTTTTCCTGCAGGTACGTGAGTGTGTGTTTGCTGTAAAGAGCTGTGTGCTTAATGTGCTTGTGTATTTCATCATTGTGGAGTGTGTGCACTGTGACAAATAGCTGATCTGTCTGGGAATGTGTGGGCGGGATTCTACTTCAAGAGCATGTCGTAGCAATTAGAGTTGGCCTCAACTACAGATACACACATGGCTGCACAAATACACACATCTGATTTACATCAGCCCAGATCAGCAGCCCAGCTCAGGCTGTACAGTCACTTCTCATGTCAAATGTAACTGTAGAGGTTCAATTTATGCTCCGTTTGAGGAACGTTCGGCCTCTAAAAATAGACACTGTGCACAGATATTCTTCATGATGTAGCTCAGGTAGTGTTCTCCGGCTTGCCACCACCTTTAGCCTCTTATCAGGAGAAAAACTGATCCAAACCAATAATGGTCTTATCATAATTGGGAACTATTGATTAAGCATTGGAACTTCTCTTAGAACCAGATCTAGAGAACAGAATCCAAATATTTATGATGGACTATTTGGCTATAAATGATGACAAAATGTCAGAATTACTGCTTTTACACATTAGAATGCTAACACTGTTATGTTTAGCCTATGTTCCAAACCCCAAGACCAAAAAAGTTGGGACATTGTGCAAAGTGTGTTTCAAAAAACAGAAGATTTGGAAGAAAGGGTGATGTGCAGATCCATTTTAACTTACATTCAGGACAAAGAAAGTATTTATTGTTCAAACTAATAAACCCAATTTTAACATTATTCTTAGGTTGATGCCTATAGCATGTTCCAAGATCACTGGGACAGGAGCATGTTTGTGTTACATTACTTTTTCTTCAGACAACACTCTGCAAGAATCTAAGGACTGAGGACACTAGTGTTTAAGTATTAAGGTGGTATTTTTTCCTAACCTTGCAAAGCAGATGGATACTCCCATATCCTTGTTTTTCACTGGTGAATTCATCTTGTTAAGCTCCCATCTGGACCGTTTGGACCAGGTTAGAAAGTGACAGGACCAATCAGCGACGAGGGGCAGTACTTTCAGGCACGGCAGAGTCGTGATGTAAACAAGCAGGAGCAAGAGGCCAGCGTGAATGCTGCTAAAGCGCCAGTTTTATCAGAACTTGTCGACATTTCTTCATTAAAAGAAGAACAAAGAACAGCAGTGAGTTGTTTTGTTTTCAAAAACGACAACAGTCGAGTACTTACATGTCTATAGTCGCCATGTTTCCTGTTTTTCCTCCGTAGCTGCGCATGCACAGCTCGATAGTGGCTACATCATGTGTTTTGTTGCTCAGATTGGCCCGTAGAGATGTGACAGAATGTTCATTCAATTCACACTTTGAGTTTTTTTCAAATCCTCTGCCTTTTGTCAAACGTTTCCTATTGAAGCTTTCCCAGATGGATGTGTGAAACACATCCATCTGGCGTGTCAGGTTAATTTTTTCCCATTCTTGCTTGATTTTAATTTTAAGTTGCTCAACACTGCAGGTTTTCAATTGTCATAGTTTGTGCTTTATAATGTTGCATACAAGCCAGTCTAGGCCCCATCATCTTTTATTGTGAAGCCATGCTGTTGTAATCCTTGTATAATTTGACTTGGTATTGTCCTACTAAATCAAGCAGTGATAGCCCTTAGAAAGCTGATGTCTGGATGGAATTGGTATAACTGGTGCCCTCACAGATGCAAGTAACTAGGGCTGGGCAAGTAATCGCAAATTAGATTAAATCGCAAAATGACCTGCTGCAATTTTCAAATCGCAGAAAGTGCAATATTTCTTTTACCTGAATTTTGTGTCAAAATACTAGTTTAAAACTTTTTGCAGCAGAGACGTTATGCATTACATATCATGCAAACATTCTAGTGGCATATTTTTAGAATAGTGTACCAAAAAAATCAAATTTTCTTCATATTTTATGTTTTTTTTCTTGGTAGATATGAGAGTTAAATAAAAAGCTCATTCCCTTTAATACAACCGTTCATATCCACTTTGCTAAATGAGTTAGAATCATTACAATTACATATTTTTTCAAAACTGTTCAGCCCTAGTTCAATCTAATATTGTGTTGGTTGTAGTATAGAATGAATTATTGCTTGTTGAGATGAGGAATGTAACAATCACATTGCAATCACAATCGCAATATATGGTAAAAAAAATTGCAATTAGATGATTTTCCCAAATCGTTCAGCCTACAAGTAACCATTACTTATACACGCAAACGCCATCACAGATGCTGGCTTATGAACTTTATGTTGATAACAATCTGGATGGCTGTTTTCCTCTTTAGCCTGGAGGACTTGACTGCCATTATTTCCAAAAACAATTTGAAATGTGGACTCATCAGACCACATCACACTTTTCCACTTTATGTCAGTACATCTCAGATGAGCTGGGGCTCAGAGAAGTGAAGTGAGCCTTCTCATGGTGTTGATAGATGGCTTTGGCTGTCCATGAGTGTCAGCTGTAGATGTGATGACATACTGTGTTAACTGAGAGTTGTTTTCTGAAGAGTTCCTGAGCCTGCGTCGTCATCACAAAATGATGACGGTGCTGCCTAAAGAGGTCAAAGGTCACAATCATTTAATGTTGGCCTTGCCTTTTATGTGTGGAGATTTCTGTTTTCTGATTCTGGCTTTTTGTCCAGTCTTTTAAAACCACCACTGTTGGTTGTGAACAAGTAAGTCTTTCAGGAGAGCTCCTTTTCTGTGTAACTATGCAGGTAATTTTGTGGGTTCCACAACTTTACCAGTCAATTTTCCCTGTCTTGACTTTTTTGGAACATTTTGCTGGCATCAAATTTCTTTTTTTTTTTTTTCTTTTTGCCCAAAAAATCAATTACGTGTACAAGTTTGAACATCAAATTTCTCATTTGTTCTGCTGGTTTAATTGAATGTAGGTTGTAAACGGTAGGAAAATCTCTGTTTTCTGTTTTAATTCACATATTGCACTATGTCCCAGTGTTTTTTGAAGAGGAATTGTTTTCAGAGGTGTAGTATAAATCCTTTTCAACCAGTGTTTGTGTAGTCTGGTCTTTCGCCCCTGCTGCTTCTTCATATTCTTGTAGACTGATGTGCTAACCAATGAAACCCATCTTTAGTATCATTATCTTGATGTACCTCAGTCTTCTCCTCTGATCTCCTCTCTTTCTGTCTCTCTGTCCCCAGGAGAATCACTGTAGGAGGATTAAGATCCTGGGGGACTGTTACTACTGTGTGTCTGGACTGACCCAACCCAAAGCTGATCACGCCCACTGCTGTGTGGAGATGGGACTGGACATGATTGACACCATTGCGTGAGTAACACACATTCAAGTCACACACCTTTGACCCATGTTTGCCACTTTTAACCACTTTTCACTATTTACCTTTCCATATATGACATTTTTTGTCTGTCTTAACCCATTTTTGACACTTTTCACCCATTTTGCTGCTCTGTAAACAGTTCTCACCACTTTTTTTCTGCCAACTTTTACATCTTTTAAAGACTCTACCCTATTTACTACAGCTAAATTAAAAGAAATATCATTTTTTCCACACGGTGGCGCACGAGTTAGCACTGTTGCCTCACACCAACAAGGTCCCTGGTTCGCTTCCCACTCAGGGCCTTTGGAGTGGAGTTTGCATGTTCTCCCTGTGCATGTGTGAGTTTTCTCCAGGTACTCTAGCTTCCTCTCACCACCAAAAACATGCTAGTTAGGTTAATTGATCACTTTAAATTGCCTGGTTGTCTGTCTCTATATGTCAGCTCTGTGATTGACTGGTGACCAGTCCAGGGTGTACCCCACCTCTCAGCCAATGACAGCTGGGATAGGCTCCAGCCACCCCCACCCCCACAATCCCCAATGGGATAAGCAGTATAGAAAATGGATAGATGGGTGGATCATTTCTTCTTTGATAACTTTACATTGGAACATGATTTTCCTCACCTTCATGGGCCCCCTATATGACTGAACCCAGAAAGCTCTTCCCCTTACCCACCCTCCTCCCTAATAACTGGTTGTGCCACCCTTGTGGCAACAACAGCATTTGCAATTACTGGCAGAGTCTTTCACATCAATGTGGAAGAATCTTGGCCAAAGCTTCTTTGCAGAATTGTTTAAATTCAGTCACATTTGAGGGGTTTTAAGCATGAGCCGCCTGCTTAAGTCTAGACTTTGACAAGGCCACTCCAGAACCTTCTTTTTTTTTTAAAGCTATCTAGAGGAAGACTTGCTAATGTCTTTTGGATCATCGTCCCGTTGCATAAACCAAGCGTGACTGAGCTGAGGTCATGAACTGATGGCCAGATATTCTCCTTCAGGATTTTCTAGTAGAGAGCAGAATTCATTGTTCCATCAGTCACTGCAAGTCGCCCAGGTCCTGAAGCAGCCCCAGACCAACACACGACCACCGCCATGCTGGACTGCTGGTATGATGATACTCCGGATGTTACAGGACAATCTCTTTCCAAAAAGTTCAACCTTGACCTCATCTGTCTACAGAATATTTTATCAAAAATCTTGGGCATCATCAGGGGACGAGCCTTTGTGTTCTTTTTGGTCAGCAGTGGTTTTGGCCGTGGAACTCTCCCATGGATGCCCAATGTCTTTCTTATTTTTGGCTCATGAACATTGGCCTTAACCGAATCAAGCGAGGCCTGAAGGTCTTTGGATGTTGTTCTGGGTTCTTTTTTGACCTCCTGGATGAGTCGTCGTTGCACTCTTGGAGTAATTTTGGTAGGCCGCCCACTCCTGGGAAGGTTCACCACTGTTCTAAGTTTTTCTCATTTGTGGGTAAAGGCTCTGACTGTAGTTGTCAGGAGTCCAAAGCCTTGGAAACAGCTTTGTAACCCTTTCCAGACTGATAGATGCCAATGACTTTGTTACTCATCTGCACTTTATGATTATTTGGATAGCCATCTAGTTACCAGGGCACGCCAGTGATCCTTTGGGGTGGGGGTTGCAATTAGGCCCAAAATTTACAGGCCTAAAATCATCTAATTTAGTATGCAGGGTGTAGATTCTATTTATTTTCTAGATTTTAGAGAAAGATAGTACGTTAGCACTTGTCAACAATGTTGAAATAAAGTATAGCCTTATAACATTAATGTTTCTGATCCTTCTTAATTTGTTTACTTTATTTTCAGGGTAATTTGAGTGAGCTTAATCTGAATAGAGCAGTCATGAGTCAGAGATTGCCTCCTCACCTAACAGCTTCTCTCACACTGTCACAGAGCCTACTGCTTACTCAACACGACTGTAACACACATGAAGCAGAAACGCGTGCTGTAGGAGGAGTGAAGAAGCACAGACTGTTCTGTTTAAGCAATGTTTGATGTATTTATTGAGTTCTTTTTATTGATCACAGACAGATTTTGTAAACTCAAGCACACGGAGTAGTTCAATTTATGCCTGTCTTAGAAAAAGAAGACAAATGGTACTACATATGACCTCGAATCCTCCCCGACAGCATGCTCTGACACTCTCAGCCACCTCATTTCCTCATGTGAACACTCTCCTGTCATGTTCCCTTCCTTTACGCTCCGTCTGCGTGGATGGATGCTGCTGTACCAGTCCTTTATCTTAGAGGACAGGTGCTGCCATACGCACTCATCCCTCTTTCTTTATGTGTTTGTGTGTTAGAGCACATTTTCCTTCCCTCCTCCCTGTAAACACACACAAACGTTGTCTGAAGTGGCTGACCTTTAGCTGGTGACAACGAGCTTTGTGCTGTGATTTAAAGGAGAGGAAAGGCTTTGGAAAAGTCCTGCTGCATCTTTAGTGCACCAGCAAAACAGAGAAGTGAAGGTGGTCTGTGCACATTTGTCCTGTTTCAGGAATGCATACCAAAGTTCTTTGCAGCAAAATGAAAAGGAGAGGATGTGAACAGATGTTTGGTTTATTCATGTCATTAATAGGTCAGAATGAAGCAGACTGGCAAATAACATAATACAAAGACTGTAATTAAAGTAATTTTCAAAAGCACAATAAACTGCAAAAATTCAAATCTTAAAGATTGTCCCTCCATCCATCCATCTATCCATTTTCCTCTGGTTATCTGGGGCTGGGTCAAGGTGGCAGCAGGCTATGCAAATCACCCTAGACATCCGTCTCCCCAGTGACATTTTCCAGCTCATCCTGGAGGATTCTAAAGAATATCCAGACCAGACAGGATATATAATCCCTCCAGCTTGTTCTGTGTCTACCCTGTGGTCTCTGCTCCACCTGAATGCATCATGGAGGCATCCTGATCAGATGCCCAAACCACTCCAACCAGCTCCTTTCAATGCAAAGGAGCAGCATCTGTACTCCAAGCTCCCTCCAGATGTCAAAGCTCCTCACCCTACTGCTATCAAAATTATGCAACCCCCATTGCAAATCAGGCTTTTGGGAAAATTTACAGACTCTCTGCTTTTTGCAAAGAGCAGATCACACAAATGCAATTGAAATATTATTTATTTATTTATCTGTTTATTTATCAGGGACAATACATAAGCATTGTTGCATTTAATTACAGTGCAACCGATGCGATGTATAAAAGACATCTAGCCATGGCTAATTTGCAGTCCTTGTCCCTGGTTAAGCTTGAGAAATAACACATATGATACAAAAGAATAAAATGGACATAAAAGACTAACAATGGCAGTAGACATAAATGAACAACCACAAAAAATACATAAAAACAACGGCAGCAAGACAAACATAAACATACAGCCACATACATAAAAGCTAACAGTAAAGCAGACATAAACATGCAGACGAATGACGATGACTAAAATGACAGTTAAGAGAATAGGTGAAGTAGCTAAGAACGAAGATAAAAAGTAGTAAAATGAACTGAATGATATAAAATTTTTAAGACATGTAGCTTAGTGTTCACAGATTTGCCTTTGTTTGAGCCATTGTTTTACCGTCTTATTGAAGACTTTGAAGTCAGTCAGTGTTTTTACTTCTGATGGGAGAGTATTCCAGATCTGTGGGCCTTTAACTGAGAAAGAGGACTGGCCAAATGTTGTTTTACATTTTGCTAATTTACAATCTCCACTAACTGCTCCTCTTGTAATGGCTCCTTTACTGGAGTACTTTTGAACCAGTTCACTGACCAGCTGTGGAACAAGATCATTCACACACTTGAAAATCAGTTTGATGAATGAGAAATTTATGAAGTTTTCAAAGCTCAATGAATTATACTTTTGTTGCACTTTACAATGGTGCCATTTCATCAGTTTCTGATCTAGTATTTTTAAGCTCTGTTTATACATGGACAGCAGTGGTTTGATTGCTGATTGAGTGGCCTGACCCCAGACAGTAATACAGTATGAAAAATGTGATAAAATCATTGCATGTAAGTAAAGCTGGGCAGCCTTTATTGGTAAACAAGATCTTATGAGTCAAAAGCAATTCAAGCTGGTCCTGATGGTCTTGGATACTTTTCTGATATGTGCCTCAAATTTTAGATGTGAGTCCAGGACAACTCCTAGATATTTAAATTCATTTACTTTCTCTATTTCCGTCTGATCAATGTTTATTATGAAATCATTGAATTTCTTTTGTTCAATACAACTAATGCTTCAAGTGGTTTCCCCAAATCCAATGGAAAATGCAGCTTATGATGACTTCTCCAGTCTCAAAATTATTCAACCCCTTCATGGCGAGCATCTGTAGTTCTTAGTAGAGCACCACTTTGCTTCTATGACCTGCTGCAAACGAGATGCATAGCCAGACACCAGCTTCTGGTTCCTGAGGAATCTTAGCCCATTCCTCATGTGCAATAGCCTCCAGTTCAGTGATAGTCTTTGGTCTGCATGCTGCAACCACCTTCTTCAAATCCCACCAGAGATTTTCTCTGGGGTTCAAGTCAGGTGACTGTGATGATCATTATGGAATCTTCCAGCACTTCTTCTGCAACCAAGCCTTGGTGGAGTTTGAGGTATGCTTGGGATCATTGTCCAGTGGGAAGGTCCAATAACTCCCAAACTTCAGTTTCCTCACAAAAGGCGGGACAGTTCCTCCTAGGATGTCCTGATGCTTCAGTGATTTCATCACGCATTCCACATGCTGCAGGTTTCCAGTGCCAGTGGATGCAAAGCAGCCCCAGAGCATCACCAACCACCATGCTCAACTGTGGGCGCAATGTTCTTCTCAGCGCATGCTTCACTCTTCTTCCTCCAGACATACCGCTGATCCATCGTGCCAAAAAATTCTGGTTTTGTTTCATCGCTCCTCAGAATAACATCCCAAAAACTCTGTGGCTTATTTTATGATTTCGAGCATATTGCAGCCAACTTTTCTTGTTTTGACACCGTTGCTTCCAGCGGTGTCTCTAGGAACATTCAGTGCCTTTACTACGTTTAAGTATCCTGTTCTTTGTTTGTGAAGGGAAATGACCTCATCCTTTAACTTTTTGGACCATTCTTTTGACTTTGCCGTATTTCTAACATGCAGTGAAACGTAATACTCAACAAACCCCTCACAGTTCAGGTATTTCATGTGTTTCAGCTCAAGCAAACCTGGTGACACTAATGAAGCGCTTGATTAGCTGCATCAGGTGTGAAGCTTTCGTTGTATTTCAGTTCTTTTTGTTTGATTTGTTCATTTCAAACAGCTGAAAGTCTGTAGATTTTTACAATAAATATTTTTGCAATAGGGGTTGAATGATTTTGATTGCAACCCTACCTCTAGGGCCAAGCCCAGCCACACCTCAGAGGAAATGGGTCCTCTGGGCATGTCCAACTGGTAGAGGACCTCAGGGCAGACTCAGAAACTGCTGGAGGGATCGTATATGCCACCTGGCCAGGGAAAACCTTGGAAGCTCCTCCTTTTATCACGTTTTCTGCTTCTTTATTACCCAGTTGACTAATGTTCCCATCTTTCATGTCATGAGTACAAAAGTGAAGGCTGTTCTTTAATATATGTTTAAGGATTTTTCAAATAAATTTTAGGTAGTTTCCATGAAATTTGGGGGAATCTGTGTTGATATTAGACATTTTTGGTCAGAATAAATTCCTGTTCAAAGACAAGCCTGAGCTTTTAAATTCATCAGGTCCTAATTATCCCAGATAAGTGGAAGGAAATAAAAATGCTTTGCAAACAAAAGCTCAGGTCTCAGGAGGTTAAGGTCAAACCTGTGCAGATAGACAGCAGAGACACACTGCCGATGTAGGAAAGCCATGATGGTGCAAGTTAGAGCAGAGACGTGCTGCAAGCACCACATAGCAAACATGTACCCAGTCTAAAACAGACGTCAGTTTTACCATTTCTATTTATTACTTTTAAAAATTCAAAGTATTGGGTGTAAAAGTATTCTGTAGCATCTAAAGATTTGGGCAAACAAAAGGGTTCTTATGAATGTGAGGGTGTCACAATAGATAGAGAAATATATCCTCTAGGCATCATGCATGCAGGCCAATTTTTGCTTCATCTACAAATGGGTCTATGTGTTAAGATACAGAAGAAGATGCTGAAAGGAATCAATACCCCTCCATAGATTTGAGGTTTTGTTTAAATACTTTTCCAGACTAACCCTCTGCCCTCCTCTGCACCCTTCTCCCCCTACAGGTCGGTGGTGGAGGCGACGGAGGTGGATCTGAACATGCGTGTGGGTCTTCACACAGGACGGGTGCTGTGTGGCGTGCTGGGCCTCAGGAAATGGCAGTATGACGTCTGGTCAAACGATGTCACGCTGGCAAATGTGATGGAAGCCGGAGGGCTGCCTGGGTCAGTGCTGACTCTTACACCCACTGAAACTGCACCCTTAGCGCTCACTGTGCCAACACAACACATACTAACTCTGACACACAGTAACCCAGCAACAGAGACAGCACCTCATGAATGTGAGCATGCAGTCACATTAGGATCTCTGTAATGTATTCTGTGTGCATGTGTTCTACAGAGACACAGGGATGAGGAAAATATAAGTATTTAAAAAAAGGAACATATGTGAAATGCAAAATAAGAAGAAATGTAGCAAACTGACTATTATTTACCAAATATTTGTAAAAAAAAAAATGCATGAGCCAAAGGAATTAAAAGCTGGAGGTGTTTTCCTGTAATGCTAAACAGATTTTGATATGATGCCGTAAAACTCAAAACAAAGACATTTCCTGCAGATAATAGACATGCATTACAGAATTATGAGATAGTTTTTATTCTGAGATTGAATAATTACCTCTAAGGTTTGAGCTTCTTTTTGAAAACAGATCCTTTATTTCTTAGATATTAGATATTAAGCCAAAGGCTGCTTTGAATTGTTGGACCACTGCAGTGGTACCTCTGGTGTCTTGGTAAACCCACGAGGACTGGGCCCTTTTTGTGCATTCATATAAATAAAGTAAGGATGCATATGATTAGCTGGATAAACGGCTGAAGTCTGATCTTTCTGTAGCCTGTACCAGAGTTACAAGTCCACATTTCCAGTCCAATGCTGCCTCTTCACAGTAGCATGGCCACCCGCCACTGGTCATCCCTGAAGTTGTTCTTAATGTTGACTGCCTTGCTGGCACAATGCTCTTTACTCTGATAGAAAAAAAAACGCTAACTCAGCTGCTAACTTAAAGCTGCAATAACAGTGGGAACAGCATGGGCTTCAGCCTTCATTACTCACCGCTCTTGCATACGTCTTCTTGGGAAGAAAACTACACTATATGGACAAAAGTAATTGGTTTATTATTGAAATCAGGTGTTTCAATCAGATCCATTGCCAGAGGTGAATAAAAGTCTCCATTTGCAAACATTTGTGATATAAAATGGACCATTCTGAAGAGCTCAGTGCCTTTAAGCCTGGTACTGTGATGGATGCCACCTTTGCAATAAGATGGTTTGTTAAATTTTATCCCTGCTAGATGAACCACAATCAACTGTAAGTAATATTATTGGAAAGTAGAAGCATTTTTTCACACAAAAACTGTGCAGCGGGAACTCCATGGAATGTGTGTCCATCGCTGAGCAGCTGCATGCTAGCCTCACATCACCAAGTCTAATGCCAGGCATCAGATGAAGGGATGTAAAGCACACTGACCCTGGACTGTGGAAACATGTCCTGTGGAGTGATGAGTCAAGTTATGTGCCTTAGTGTGCCAACTGTGAAATTTGGTGGAGGAGGGAAAATGTTATGGGGCTGTTTTTCAGGGTTAGGTTTAGGCCCCTTATCTCTAGTGAAGGACAACATTAACAACCTTGCAAAGCAGATGGATTCGCCCGTTTCCGTGTTTCTTACTGGTGAATCCATCTTGCAAAACTCCCATCTAAATAGTTTGGCCCCAGTTAGAAAGTGACAGGACCAATCAGCGTAGAGGGGCACTACTTTTGGGTGCGGCGGAGTCTTGACGCAAGCAAGCAGCAACAAGAGATGGGTGCAATTATGGCGGAAGATATTAGCGTGGACGCTGCTAAAGCACCGTTTTTATCAGAACTTGATGACATTTCTTTGTTAAAAGAAGAACAAATAACAGCAGTGAGTTGTTTTCTTTTCAAAAATGACAAAAGTCGTGTACTGACATGTCTACAGTCACCATGGTTCGTTTTATGCAGTTCTCTATGGAGTTTACACCTTGGTAGCAGCTACGATGTTTTGCTGCTTTGATTGGCCCATAAAGATGTGATGGACAGAACATTCATCCAATCAACCTCCAACTTTTTTCCCCCAAACGCTGTCTATGGAAGATTTTCCAGATGGAGGTGTGAAACAAATCCATCTGGACATGTTGGACAATGCTTTGCTTCCAACTTTAAGGCAACAGTTCGGGGAAGGCACTTTTCTTCTCCAACAGGTTTTTGCTCCAGTGCAAGCAAGGACTATAAAGACATGGTTTGATGAGTTTGGTGTGGAGGATCTTGACGGGCTCACACAAAGGCCTGACCTCAACCCCATCAAAGCACCTTTGGAGATTATGCGCCATGCCTTCTTGTCCATCATCAGTGCCTGACCTCTTAAATACTCTACAGAATGAATGGACACAAAAACACTTCCAAATCCTGTGGAAAGCCTTCCAAGAAGAGTGGAGGCTGTTAACACTGCAAAGGAGGGTCAAACTCCATGTTACAGTATTACAGTTTCTGTTGGTGCCATGGTCTGGTGGCTGAATACTTTTGTCCATAAAATCAAGCATTATGATTGGGCACATTTGCCTTGAAGAGAACCATGTTGTCATTACAACTTAATGGGCAACAATCACTCCAAAACTGCATAGAAATCAGGACTCTTACCTTAGAAATGGCAACAGAGCATTTTCTGAGAGAAACAGCACACTTGAGTGAAGCTTAAATAGGTACACAGTTGAAAATCTAACAAATCTAACACAGTGAAATGGGTTTTTGTAATTCTAAATGGAAAATATGATCTTTATGAGCTCTTTATTTCACAAGCAGTCGGTAGGATAATGTGCTGTTAGTGTGGATCTATTGATGCTGTTCATTTAAAACAGCACAATGATGAAACTGTGTTGTCCTTAAAGAAGTCACCTTATCTCATATTGGGTCATAAAAGGCCATTTGGATTAAATTACTCAGCCTTGATGCAGTTTTCTTAATTTTCTTTAAAAAAGGGCAGTAACAGCAGTTGAGAAAAGGCGGACCTTCCACATTAAATTAATGTCACTTTATTATGGAAAACTCATGCAGCAGAAAGCTGATTTGCATTTAAAAAGCGGTGAAATGAGGTCACATCATTGGCCCAATTTGGACTTGTTTCAAGTGAAGTAATAAGATTTTAGGACTCGTTAACAGATTAAGTGAGTCGTTAGGATGAACGTTTCTGCACTGAATTTTGAGCAGGCACTGTAAGGACGATAAAAATAATGAGGAGAATGATGATTTAAGACCTTATAGTGCTAGTCTTTTATTGCCTTCTGTTTCTGCTTATGCTCACAGCAAGGTGCACATCACACGGACCACGCTGGAGTGTCTGAACGGAGACTACGAGGTGGAGCCGGGCTTCGGACACGAGAGGCACGCCTTCCTTCAGAAACATCACATAGAGACCTATTTCATCGTGCCATCACACAGACGTAAAGTACGCAGCAATCACTTCTTCTTCAGCTTTTCTCTCTCTTTCTCTAACTGGAGAGGTGACACGTCTATCTGTTACAATAGTTAATCCTCTGAAGCAGGGAGAGGGAGGCAGGCTGGGAGTTAAGCTGGCATATGAGCGGCGAGTATGGCTTTAGCTCTACATGTGAACCAGAGCGGAGACTCCTCATTTCACACCCACAGCTAAACACGGGTTCTCTGTATGTAAGGGTAAGAATTCATTTTATTTATGTTAATTAATTTTTTTTAACCAGGAAAACCTTATTGACCTCAAGACAGGCAGCAGCACAATTAACAGTTACAGAGACGAAATACAGCAGTGAAAAAAACAGATCAAACAAATCCTGAGTCACAGAGCTCAAAACCATTGGTCAAAACATCTACAACTTGAAGCATCATCTTCCAATGCCTTCAGTCTACTTTTAAAAAGATTTAAAGAGACCAGCTCCCCAAGACATAGAGTCTCCTGCAGATGATTCCAGGCTGCAGGAGCAGCGTACCTGAAACTCCCTTTACCCATTTCAAGACAGACTTTGGGAACAGCAAGCAAAAGTCTTGCGACTGAGTCACAGAGCGAAGACTATAACTTCCAGAACTTTTCACATGAAAAAGATCACACAAGTAAGATGGAAGCAGATTTAGTGCGGCCTTATAAATAAGGATAAGCCAATGATTTAGCCTATGCTTTGATAAAGAAGGCCAACCAACTTGATCATACAAAAAACAGTGATGAGTTCAGGATTAAAGGTTTGTTATGAACATCAGCGCAACCATGGTACACAGTATCCAAAGATTTAAGGCGTTGAGAAGATGCATGCATGTACAGAACGTCACCATAATCAATCAGAGACAGAAAAGTGGCAGAAACAAGTCTTTTCTTTGCAGTAAATGAAAAAACAAGACACATTTAAAATATCCTGGAGCACAGCAACAGTTTCCTGCAGAAATCCCACTCAGGCCGTCTATTTCCAGGAATGCCACAACTCTCAGCACAATAAAATGGATTTCCTCATCTTTTCAGGGATGCCCTCCTTTTATTCCCGGGATAATACAAACATTTCTAAGTTTTATTATTACATAAACTGGATTTGAGTCCCCAAAATAGTAAACCCAATTATTGTTGGTTAAAGAGGTTTTAAAATGATGGCTTTAATGTTTTGTTTTAAAAGCTTCAGAGTTCTTTATAAAAACGTGCATTTGGAGGTTTCAGAGGCTAAAAATTCACGTGAAACAGGCCAGTTTCAGATTCAGATCTTTCCATGAATTTTGGACAATAATCTTTCTAAAGAACCCTCTGTGGACAGTCTGGGGGCTGGCAGCAGGTTGGCTCAGAGAAAATGGGGAAGTGCAGGTTGTAGTCTAACAGATGTCTACAGACATCTGAGCCACTCTGCAGAGATTTGAAGGGTGCATGAGAGGGGATTTCTCCTCACTGTTTTTTAAGTGAGAACAGTGACACACTGATCCTTGAGCATGTCATATGCATTTACTATTGATGCACCGAGACTTTACAAATAAACGAAATCTTACTAAAGCTTTAATCTGTAGTTAAAAAAACTAACTGAAATAAGATAAAATTAGGGCCAAAATCTCCTTTGACACAATAATACTGACTCACATTTTAACCCAAGCCTGGGAGTTTCAAATGGTCTGTTTTTGTTGTTCAACATTTAATGGTGATTTTAGGTGTTAAGTTGCCCTCAAACATCAAATTTTTATAATCAAACAAGAATAAAGAGATACCTGTTTGAATATATTTTCAAAAATTGTATGATGTTTTTTCATAGCACTAAGAACTCAAACACTAAAACTACTAAAAACTGAAATAAATCAAAGCATTTTTGTAAAATTAAATACAACTAAATCAAATAACCAGAAGGAATAACTCATAAAAATTAAACTGAAATACAAAACAAAAGTGAAAGAATAATAATAATAAAAAAAAAATGACTGTGTTAACTTGTGACTTTCACCTAGCTGGGTTTGTAGATATCATTGGTTCAGCAGCTGATGAAAACAGAGGGAGTCATCTTAAATGCCTCTTTTTTATTATGTCAGAATAACCATTCCAGATATATATTTAATGAAAAACTAAGCTGATACAAACAGCCACAGACGGACTCAGCTGAAAGCCACCAGATTGAACAGTCACTTGTAAGACTATAACACCAGTGCCCTCAAAAGTTGGAAACAGGAGTGAGAGAGTGCAGAATGACCCCTACCCAGGCCACATGCCTACATGGGGCACAAACTTACTGATAGGACATCTAAGAATCTAGTTTTAAAACAGATTTTGTCTGCCCCAGCTGGTTTGATAGATATATTTGTCTCTGTGCTGTGGCAAAAACACGTTGTAAAGATGTAGAAGGTGGAGACTTTGTCAGATTGTCTGTAAAAGTTTCTGCTGTTACTGTTTCCCCCTGCTGTGCTGATTGTCACACCTCCTCCTCCTCCACACTGATCTAACAGTTATGTGTATACTGAATCTCAAGTTTGCATCGCCTCATTTATTTATCTAAATCTTAAAGATTATATTTTTTAGGCTTTTAGTAGATAGGACAGCTAAAGAGAGAGAGAGAGGAACTATGGGGACTAAGAAAGGGGAAATAAATGCACCAAACACATGCTAGGATCAGAACTTGATCCTGTAACCTGTGCGTCAAGGACTGTAGCCCCAGTGTATGGTACCTGCCCTGCTAACTGAGTTGAAACAGCCCATAGTGGTGACATTTGTGCATGTGCACAGGCAATGCACATGGACACAGGGAATGATGCATGTGCATACACATAATTAACAGCAAAGCCTAAAAGAGACTTGCTCTAGCATGAAGCTAATGCAGTATAGCATATAATCATGCTAAATAATGATAAAGGCCTGTTTTTTCCCATTTTTTTACATTTTCTTGCCACTTTTAATCAATTCTTGCATTAGCCCTTGTTTGCTGTTTTTTCCCCTGTTTTTCCACTTTTATCCTACTTTAAGCTATTTGCATTTTTTCCCCATTTTTGCAAATTTTTTGGCCACTTTTTGCCCTTTTATCCTGCCTTTGGCCATTGTCACTTTTTCCCCCCGTTTTCCTGAGTTGTTGCTGCTTTTTGCCCCCTTAAGTCACTTTTCACTTTTTTTCTCCCCATTTTTGGCACCCATTCTCTCCACTTTTTCTACTTTTGTTCCTTAGTTTTTGCCATTTTTTTCTGTATTTTTGCCACTTTTCTCCTTTTTCTTCTTATTTTTGCCACTTTTTTCTCCCCATTTTTCAACTTTTCTTCCCATTTTTTCTTCTTTTTCTCCCCATTTTTTCCCACTTTTTTTCACCATTTTTGCCATTTTTCTACCTTTTTTGCCACTTTTCTCCCTATTTTTTCCTCTTTTTCGCCCCATTTTTGTCACTTTTTCTCCATATTTCTGCCCACTTATTGTCCTTACTTTTGCCACTTTTTCTCCCCATTTTTCCTCTTTTTTTCGCCCATTTTTTCCACTCTTTCTCTCCATTTTTTTCATTTTTTCTTCCCGTTTTTTGCCACTTTTTGTCAATATATTTGCCACTTTTCTTCCCATTTTTGCCATGTTTTTGCCGCTTTTAGACCTTGTTTCCACCTGTAACTCATATTTTGTTACTTCTCACCTTTTTGCAACTTTCTGCCGTTTCTTCTACTTATTCTCCCCATTTTTTCCTCTTTTTCTCCCAATTTTTTGCACTTTTTCTCCCATTTTTGCCATTTTTTGACCATTTGGCTACCTTTTACCTATTTTTATTGCCTTTTCAACCCTTTTTTTGCCACTTTTCACCACTTACATTGTGGCTCTTGCAAAGGTATTTTTCAGCACTTTGGCTCTTTGGTTGAGCAGGGTTGAGTAACACTGTGCTTTGGTATAAAAGTACTTAAATAAGCTCAATAGAAAACACTGACTTTCAATATACAAAGTAATACTTGCAGTACATCAAATTTATGACACCCTGTAGCATCATCTAGACATGTTATACTAACTTTGATAAACTTGATTTGTGTTGGACTAACATGTTTACATGCATTTCCAGGTCCAGTTTTATTCAAACACATTAAAAAGACTTTTTCTAAGGGTGCACATACACAAGGCCAAGTTTGCCATACTGTTCTAAAGCATGCTTGTCCCCCTCTCCATTCCCCTGCCGTTTTCAAACAGAAGAAATAAAATCACAATTTTAGCCTAGTTGCACCTTATATTCATTTGTCTCAGCACATTTCCTGTATAAAATATCTTCATTCTGTCCTTCTAGATAGCCTCCTGTCCATTGTGTTTTGTATTCTCAGCTCATTACTCCTGTCCTTGTCTCCAGATCTTTCCAGGTCTCATTCTATCGGACATCAAACCAGCCAAGAGGATGAAGTTTAAGACCGTGTGCTACCTGCTGGTGCAGCTGATGCACTGTAGGAAGATGTTCAAGGCTGAGATCCCTTTCTCTAACGTCATGACCTGTGAGGATGACGACAAGGTAAATAACCTATCAGTGTGTGTTTGAATGAGTAAAATGAGTCGCTGTTTAATCATGTCGCTGTTTTTATCATGTTAGAGACTCCAGTGTACAGTAGAGAAAAGGTATGAAAATATCTAGGTCATGCAGTGGGGAAAATCCTTTTAATGGGTTTGTACGTGCATTTGTGATGGGGTGAAATCCTCGGATTCCTAATCTGACACACACACACACACACACACACACACTGTAAGGCTGTAATCTGGATTTCTAGATTTTGCAGCGTCATTAATACTACAGTACAGTGCATTACATCCGCATGTTGGCAAGTGAAGCCAGTGGAATAGATATTATGAGGGTCTCTTAATGGCTGCACTATTCATTCTTTTCCAATTTAGAGTTACACAGTTACATAGCACATGCAAGGGAGTATTGGCGACAAAATCAGCTTGATTTCACTGATTTCCTGCTGAAGGGTCTTTACATCTTTGGAATAATTCATCACGACATGATGCACTGTTTTTAGCCCATTACCCTGCCCCTATTTCCCTCTCATTTCTCATGTTTACATGGGCCAGGGAGAAGGAAAGAGGGAGATGACAAGGTACCAGGAGTATCCTGACATGCCAGATGTTGTACTGTTTCAAATATCTACTGCATGGATATATTTTATATTCATCTGGGAAAGCTCCCACAGAAAGCGTTTTCAAATAGATTCTCGAAAGGTGATTGGGGGAACATTCAGTCTGTCACATTCATGACGGGCCAATTAGAGACAAAACAAGGTTGTGCTAATGTGCTTCTCCTTAGCAGACAGACTACTGCTGCCATAGGTGTGAACGGAGGAGTTCTTCCTTGAATAGATTTATGTCAAGGCCGGTGGGAAGACTTACAAAAACATCTTTCGTTGTGACTTTTAGTTCTTGTTACAGGAAAATGTGGTCCAGTTCTGATTAAACTGCCGCTTTCCTATCGCTACATCCAAGCCAACAGCTGCAAAACTATGCTGAAGCAGACTGGGAGAAGAGTGAAAACATCTCTTCCATCATGAAAAGCTTTCAGTGTGGCTTTTTACTCTTGTTTAAATAAAGAAATGTCCAGTTCTGACAAACCTACCACTGTGGCTACATCTGAGCTAATCCCTCCACTAGCTGCCATTGTATAACCACAACCTGTATAACCGCATCCTGTAACTCTTACAAACTCATGCCGATGCAGGTCAATAGAAGAGTGAAACATCTTTTCCATCGTGAAAAGCTTTAAGTGGGGTTTTACTCTTATTTTATACAGAAATGTGGTCCAGTTCTGATCAAACAGATGTTATGTTGTGGCAGCCATTGCATTCAGCTGGTACAACTAAACCCTGCCCATAACTTTCATCTCGTTCTCCTCAAATGATGCTGATTGGTCCAAACAGTGTTCAGGTTGGCACAGATGTTGTGGATTGGAGCTTTTCAAGGTGCTTTTGCCTGATGACAGAGATGGAGTCTGACAAATTCATCTGCTTTGCAAGGTTACAACCGGGGTTCCTGACAGGATCATTTTATCTCACCTTCCTCACCTGAGCTTATTAACTTGTTTGACAAAAGTTGTGTTTTTGTGCTTGCTTTGGTCAAAATATGATATGGATCAGGGCCCAGAGGACGCTCCTGACCTTGTACAAACCAGCTTTATACTGCCGGTTTTGGTGTGCATCTCTTAAAAGCAAATGAGCTCTTTCTCTTGCTACTTTTCTTTATTGGTTGTACCAGTGGTGTCCCTTTAGACATCTAAAGCTGGAGATATGAGATGAGATGCTGAACAGATTGTCAGATTTCATGTTTCCAGAGGTCAGCAGACCATGGCAGGAGGATTGGGTTGGCTTATTTCACATTTTGTCAGTAGATATTCCAGATACAAAAGTATATGAGCAAAAGCAGTAAAATGTGGATTTCTATGATAGCTTCCCTTTAATATTATCCATATTTCATATTAGAAATGTTATACACTGACTTGTGCCAACACGTGGGCAAAATTACTCAACTCACTGCAGTCAAATGGTCATCAATGAAAAGGTGTTTAAGGTGTCATTCTTTTTCCTCCATGCAGCTTCCTAAAAAAACATCTTCCATCCCACATCCCCCACCCAGAGTTAAACCTAATAAATGAGTGAGGGGATACTTCATGCGGAGAATTGGGTGTGTTTGTACATATTGACACGTATTTGATCTTCTTTGTCTATCACTGTGGTGTTGCATTGAGTCATTCATAGAGATGGTCGGTCAGCGGGTCGGTCCTGCTGCTATTTTGCGGTTGATTGTAAGTGTCGTCATGGCATCACAGTGTCCGAGCTGTCACAAATAGCCATCTAGTCTAATCCTCCTGACTGTTTGAGCTCGTCCAGGCATTAGTACTTCATGATTCTGATGAGGTTGCATTATGACAGCTGGTAATCACCCACAGCCTGGTATCATCTCTGCTAATAGCATTAGCCACATTGTTGCATGATTATCCAAGTTGCCAAAACCAAAGCATTGTGACACATTTGGATGCAATTATGTCACACTAACGGCTGGCCAAAGGGATACTTTATCATACAGCTGATGCAGGAATAGATTGTATGTAGAGCTGGGGCAGCTTGTGTATCTGACTGGTTAAACCTGACCTTTCACTTACTTATGGATGTAGGATGTATTGTTATTGGATATTGTCTTTTGACATCTGCATGGTCTCTAAAACTAAAAAAGCAATACACATCCACATACAGCACATCAGGAAGATGATCAGAAGATGAAAAAGATGTCATCAGTGCAGTTATGTATTTTAAAACCTTTTATATTTCTCATCATTCAGATATTATTGCTCAGTAAATTTTAGTGTTATTGCACATTAAAATCTAATTGCACATACATCAATACTGGTTTTACTGTAAATGGTTGGACTCTTGAGACAACAACTCAGTCCCATTACAGTGTTTACCCCTACCCCTTGTTTTCCTGGTGCCTCCCTGGTGTAGTTGTATTTTAATACCATTTTTTCCTTCCCGATACCAAAGTGTTTGGTATCGGCCGATACCTGTGTGAACTTTCTGGACTGACTGTGCAGACTAGCAGATTATTTTAGACCTATATTTGACTCAGAACATGGCTCAACAAATAGAATCATAATGTACAACATTTCTGTCACCCTGAAGTTTCAGCATGACGTGATTACAGACAAGTCTGCTATTGGCTGACGGACCTTCACAAAGGGTAAATAATATGACGGTTAGCATTCAAGCTGGTGATAAGAAATGATCATAATTGGATTAAAATCGATTAAAAGACATTCAATATCAGGTTTACTGGTGTGGATTTAATCATTTAAGTCCCCTAAAGTCACACGAGTCCCCAGCTCGCTGAAAATGCTGCTGCAGGGTATTCAAAGGCATCTATAGCATGGGAAAGCACAACGGCTAGCTTTAAGAAGAAAAACATGTAAGAGGCAGCGATTCGTGGTTTAAAAGTCGTTTAACTTTTGATCAACTGTATCACTTCTTGCCATGTGTGGCAGTGCCGGTCTAAAAGGCATTTTAGCGATCACATTCAGAGAAAAACATCACAAAGCCACCATTCTTTACTGCTGCTGTGGGTCCTTTGGTTCTTCTTCGCTGCTCTAAAAACGGTAGCTCATGCATGCAGTGCTTTACAGCAGCGAAGAAGAATACATTTTAGGTTTTAATGCTAATATTTAGCATGAAGAAGCCAAATATAAAGATCAACAAAATGGTGTCGGATTGTGCATGAACAATTGCACTTGCCGATACCAATACCTGCATATCAGGCAGTATAGGACGTATTCCTGATACTGGTATCATAATTGGAACAACTCTTAATGGGACAAAATTTTAAGTTCCCGATACATCAATAGTAGTAAGCAAGGGCTAACAGATTAATTCACATATACGGGTAGCTGCCTTTCTTCTTGTTGGAATTGAGAGGTAGGGGGAAGTTCGACGGCTACATGGCCCTTCAAATAGACCCCTCAGTAACTTATCAAGATGGGTCTGCGAGCATCAAAGAAAGTGTTTGTAATGAAGGTTTGGAAACTAAAACAACCATGCAACATCTTAATGTCTTTATATTTTGAATGCACTATGGCCCTTTAAAATCAAAGAAGCACTTAAAAAAACAGTGGTAGAAATGTCAGGTAATGCTGGGTCTCTTTAAAACACAGATGTCAAACTCACAGCCAGCAGGTCTCATCAGATCCATGAGACGTTTTGGGATAAAGATGCAAAATTTTGAAGTAGCAGTAGCGTAGCACGGGATATAAGAAGATGACAAGACACAGTTTGAGATTAAGTGAAATGGGATGAGATGGCATGACATGAGATGACAATGATTTAAGAAAAACGACACAAGATTAAATAGAAAGACGGCACGAAATGACACAAGACATGCACTATACAACACGTCAGGAGGCAACACGACACCATTGAAATCGCATTGAAATCTGATTTACTGAGGAAAATTAAATGCTTCTAAAAAGGTCAAATACAAGATTAGTAAAATTATTTCCTGAAATTTGATGTTAGTTTCACTCCTTATTACAAGCCATCTCAACATCTCTCCAATACTGTTTAGCATCATCCCTTGCTGTCTCATAATTATAACTCCATTTCTCTTTGGCCAGTTCAGTGATCATCAACTGGCAGCCCAGGGCCAAATCAGGCCCCCTATATCTTCCCATCCGGCCCCCAGAAAGTTATCAAATTCAAAACACGTGCATGAGAAAATTCTAGAGAACAAATGTTGCAGTATTTTAGGAACTTTTTTTTCTATTTTGTTTAAAAAAAACAAAAAAAAAAAAACTCCCTATCACTATTAAAACTACTCCAAAAACAACTGAGATTAAAACAATTTAATAAGAGATGACTTATTTTTCATCCTGTTTTTAGAAATCCACCTGTAACTTATTATCAGCAATGAGCAACTTTTGGCTTCAGGTGTTTTTGGAGTTCAATTTTCCTGCTTCGTTTCTTCATTTATCACTTCATAGTATATTAGCATCAAACCAAGTGATAGACATCATATTTAGCTAAAACTTATCAGTCGCCCCCTTGTGGATGGCTGCGATATAGAGACTAATCTCACTGTTGGAGCCAAAAAAATTGTAACCTTGTAAAGTAGATGGATACGCCCATTTCCTTGTTTCTCACTGGCGAACCAGTCTCACAAAGCTCCCATCTGAACCATTTCAGGCCCGGTTAGAAAGTGACAGGACCAATCAGAGTCGACGGGCATTACTTTCAGGCGCGGCGGAATCGTGACGTAAACAAGCAGCAACAAGAGGCCGATACAACTATGGCGGAAGAGATTAATGTGGATGCTGGTAAAGCGCCAGTTTTATCAAAACTTGATGGCATTTCTTCATTAAAAGAAGAACAAGGAACAGCAGTGAGTTGTTTTCTTTTCAAAAAAAACAAAAGTTGTGTACTGACATGTCTACAGTCGCCATGGTTCACGTTATTCCTTGGTAGCTGTGCGCACGCACCTTGGTCGCGGCTACATCACGGGTTTTGATGCTCTGATTGGCCCGTAGAGATGTGAAAGACAGAGCATTCATCCAGTCACACTCCAAGTTTTTTTTAAATCCTCTGCCCTTTTCCAGATGGATGTGTGAAACAAATCCATCTGGCATGTCAGGTTAAAAACAATGTACATTTAAAAGAAAATAAAAATATAAATACAAAAATATGTTTATTAGACTGCCCCTTAAATACCTGTTAAGGAAAAAGCTGGCCCTTGTACAAATGTAGTTGATGAGATCTGGGCTAGTTAATCAGTGATCTATCACCCTAATTCATGCCATAGATTCCAACACAATGGCGGTTTCAGACTGGGTGCATGTAGGGATGAGTATCACAATACGGCACCGACATGGTACCTGCACCAACACGTCTACTGAAATACAACACAGATTGTGATGCTGCCATCCCGATGTGACCCTCTGCCACTCCAAATAAAAAATACAAAACATGTGACAGAGTTTGTGTGATTTATGTGCAGACATTAATTTCAGCAGAGCATCCTCTAATAGTTTTGCTGTCTTGATCAACAACTCTGATCTGCCGTTGTTGTCCTACCAGAGACACAGCCACGCTGACTTACACATTTACTTCATGTTTGTCTCTGAAGCAATGCCTGTAGATGAATTTAATGTGAGCCTCCTATAAAAGAGGTTATACCAGTCTCCTTTTCTTTTCCTTTGTTTTATTGCCATCTTTTTAAAGATATTTGTCCAAACAAAGGCATGCAGTGAGAAAAGAGCTCCCAGTCTCCGTTAAATCTGTGTGATATTTTAACAGAACTTTGGATAAATTCTAAGTACTTCTAACTGTTCCTCTGTAGACTTTAAAACAACATAATTATGATAATTTTCAACTCGGGCCTTATTTAACTAGTTTATGGCATCACGAAGTCTAAGTTTGAAGAAAAGCGTCTCCACAGGATGCATCCACAGGACCAGTGCAAACTCCATTACACCCCAAAAAGCAATTACTGTAAATCACACAATAACATCTCTACCACAGAGGAATCCTCCCACACATCTTATTTTCTGATTAACCTCAGCCTGAAGCTACTCCAGCTCGCTGTGTCATTAGTGTTAGATTAACTCGCTGCTGGCAAATATATGAAACTTCATCAGCAGATAGCAAATCACTGAATTTGAGAACAAAGACTGCCCACTCCAGGAACAACATATGAGGGGAAATGAGACATGATTTTGTGTTGATGATTTTCCAGTGAATCTATACACAAGTGCAGTTTTTTTTTTTTTGTTTGCTTGTTTTTTTTTTACAAATACATCTTGATTAAAAAAAAATATTTATTTAAACTTTAACATTCCAAAGCAGATCAACTTTTCCATGGGCCTACAAATTTAAAACAAATATGCAGACACAGACATTAATGCAGACTGTTTGGTGTCTTTTACACATGTTTCAGATTACACCCAAGAGTCCCAGCTAAGAAAATAAGTAAATAAATGTTTTGTACCTATGAGCTGATGAGCTCACAGAACATTGGTTAACATTCGTGTCTGGAGAGTTACAGTGCTTAACAAATTTATTAGACCGCCTGTCATAAAAATGAGAAAACATACATATTTTAGAAATCTTTCAAAAACTTGTTGAAAACTAAGAATTTTATTGCTATGAATTTGGCATATAACAAACTGAAACAATTAAATAGTCCCTTTTCACACATAATAACCAAAAACTCCATATTTTGTATGGCCTCCTTTGGCCTTATACTTTCTAGCTGTTCCCACAGACTTGCTTTAGATGAAACTTTTGTGCCATCAATCTTTGAATCTACTTAATCCCAAATTTGTTCAATAGGATTCAAATCCGGACTTTGACTTGGCTAGTCCATCAGTTCCAGTACTCCAGATTCCTTGTTCTTGGTCAAATAGTCTCTGCACAGCTTTGAAGTATGCTTGGGGTCATTGTCTTGTTGGTATATGAACCCACGACCAATCAGATTCAGTCCAGAAGGGATTCCATGATGCACTAAGATGTTGTGGTAGACGTTCTTGTTCATGATTCTGTCCATTTACTCTCATTTGCCGACGCCGTATCCACAAATGGAACCCCATACCATAATGGAATCTCCACCGGGTTTCACTGTGGGTGCAGTGCATCTGGCATCAAAACGTTCTCCAGCTTTTCTACGGACATAAACATGACGATGCTGAACCAAGAGTTCAAACTTGGACTCATCTGTCCAGAGTACCTTCTTCCAGTCATCAACAGTTCAGTGCTCCCTGGCAAATCTGAGGTGTTTCTGGATGTTTGCAGGCCTCAATAATGGCTTCTTAGCAGCTGTTCTTCCCTTTAAGCCTTGTTCTGTCAGTCATCTGCTTATTGTCATTCTGGAGACTTTCTCAGACTCTGATCTAGAAGCATTCATCTCTGCCTGAAGATCAGCAGTGCTCTTCCTTCTGTCTCTAGTATTTCAAATCTTGAGGTGTCTGACATCTGCTTCAGTTAACTTTCCTTTCCTGCCTCTTCCTTGGCGCATTTTGTAAGTACCAGTCTCGGCAGTTGACTTCAAAGCATACTTGACCACACTGTGAGAACACTTTATGTCTTCCTATTTGTCTCAGAGACCATCCAGTATCATGAAGTGCTTTAATGCGGACTCTTTCATTTTCAGTGAGCTCTCCACGTTTTACCATTTTGAACAGGAATGAGGAATTTCAAACTGAATTCACCTTTTTATACCCAAATTTGAGCCGGCTCACTGGGCTTCTCTGAGAAGTCAGAAATTAATCAAGCATAACATTCAACCACTAAAACTAATTTTTCTGTTCAGGAATGCAGGTAAATAACTAATATTTGACATTAATCAAGAAATAATAATGTGCTTTACTATTTTTTCAGTTTTTTTTGTAAATCAGTAAATTTGAAAATTCATGGAAAACAATAATAATTCTACTTTAGCATTAAAAAAATATCATTTGAGTTAAAGAGCTTCTACATATTGGTGTATTAACCATTGCAGAAACATAAAAAATGATTTTGGTAATTACCAATGCTGTTAATTTAGGGCAGCTGTGGCATAAACCTTGCTTTGGGTGATAATCTAATAAATTTGTTAAGCACTGTAACAAACCTTTATTGTTTATTTATAAACAATAAAGGTTTGTTCTCCAAGTAGAAATGTTCACAATGTTTTTAGGGCTACATTCAAACCGACGTGAATTTGAGTCCAATCGAGAATTTGTGGCTAGACTTAAAATGGCTGATTCCCGTGCAACCTGGGAGAGCTTGAAGAGTTTTGCAAAGAAGAATGAAATAAAATTGCAATGTTTATATGTGCAAGCCTGATTGAGACCTATCCACACTTACTCAGAGCTGTGATTGCAGACAAAGGTGACTCTACTAAATACTGGCTTGAAGGGTGGATTTATATAGTTACTTATTTTACCATACATTTTTTAAAAATGATTTTACTTCGTAGAAGTATGTTTTCACTTTGACATTTAAGAGTTTGTAGTCAAAAAAGCCAAATTATATTGACCATGATTGATTTACAATATCAGTACAAGTGTTAAACATCCAAGGGGCTGAATAATTTTGATATGCAGTGTGAATTGCTTGTTGTGTCTTTCTTGTTTTTAATAAACCATGTATTTTGGAGCTTTAATTAACTGTGTTTGCATTAGATAAAATACAGCAGCTAGAACTCATGCTGCCCCAATAAATGTTAAACATAAAATATCAGATTTGTCTCAGAAATGTGTGAGGGTAAAAGAAGAGAGAAGTTTAGATGTAGGTGGGTAAAAGTACCTTAAAATCACAGTTATATTTCACTGCTGCTGACCTTGCTTTTATCCCACGTCACTGAAGAACCTGTCAACTGTCCCACACCTGACAGGCCGGCCTCTGCACACTCTGATTGTGTCGTCTCTTTTTTTTTTGCCGCCTGACAGCGGAGAGCTCTGCGGACCGCCTCTGAGAAGCTGAGGAGTCGGACGTCCTTCTCAGCAACCGCCGTGCAGCACTCTCCGGGAACACGAGTCAATCGCTACATCGGGCGGCTCATCGAAGCGCGGCAGACCGAGTCGGAGACATCAGACCTCAACTACATCACCCTGTTCTACAGGAGCAGAGACAGGGAGCGCAGGGTGAGCACATATACAGGCTTTACATCTGCAGGAGAGTCAGAAACATGTTTTTACCAACAAACAGACATGAAATGTCACAAATGTGGACTTTTCCTCATTACACATAAAGCAACAAGCATCGTGACTGCAGCTACTCCCTCCCTCCTCCTGTCTTCTCTCTCTCTCTCACACAGTCTCTAATTCTCTTTCTCCCTCTCTCCCACGCCTGTTGTCTATGATGTCTGTGTGTGTATGAGGAATCCACCCACCCTCTCAGGGGGGGGGTGCAGATAATGATTTGGGAACGTCTGAGCCGCACACGTGATATCTTCTCCTATGTGTGCGTGGGTAGAGCCATAAAGGAGACACAGAACAGGGACTCATTTGTGTGTTAGTGTCAGTATCTGCTTCTACGTCTTCCTGTAATCTCAACATGCAACCTGAAAGAGGAATTAAAACTTTAAATTGTTGTTAACTTGTTAAGAAGTTAGTTTTAACATATTTTATAATTTTAATCCTTCAGGATGGCGCCACCCACAGAGAAAGATTTAAAAATTTCAATTAATCTTTGTTCACTCCCACACAAGTACAGTATAAAGATTTATTTTCATCCCAAGCTGGAAGTATTCAGGAAACATTTGTTATGTAACACACATAGACTGTAGGAAATGCAGGCCCAAGCCAGGGTAATACCACCCTTTTATTTACTAAAGGGGGCTTTAGAAGCCAAACTATGACAGCCTAACATGATTGAAAGCCAAACAGAGGGTGGTAAGGCTAATTTAAGAGTTAAACTGAGGGGCAGATGGCTTAGTGCAGTGGTTCTCAACTGGTCCACCCATAGGACCCACCAGCATGAACTGTGACCCAAATTTGTGTTTTTTTTTTTTTGTTTTTGTTTTTTTTGTAAATGATAGAATGAAAAATGTTGCAGAATAGATCTAAGATGGAAAAACATGCCAAAACTTTAGAGTGACATGCATTCAAACATTTCACTTCAGTATGTTGTGCTTTAAGAATTTAAATGTTGGTACTTTTTTAAATCCTCAATAAAATAATACATAATTATGGACAAAAACAACTTTCTTGAAGATATTTCCATCCAAGATAACAGGATACTTAAGTCCAGATTTCAACAAATCAACCAGAATTACCTCCTTTCCAGGAAAACTGAGTAAAATAAAATAGGGACATATGTCAGCCTAAGACTTCTAGATATTTTTACTTTTTTATTCCCAGGAACCAGTTCGCGACCCACTGAAAACATTCCCGTGACCCACTTTTGGGTCCCAACCCACCAGTTGAGAAACTCTGGCTCAGCTTTTAGGTTGTGCCCCATGTACATGTGTCTCTCACCTACTCTCTCACCTGTTTCCAGCTCTATACATTATCCTCCTCTCTAAATAAAGGCAGAAAAAAGAACTGAAGACCGTTTCAGCTGACTAGGTGCAGGAATATTATCAAATTTTGTGCAATTTTTGACTCTGCTTTGTATGACTGAGGACGGAAAGATACAATACAACAGAATATGATACCAAATGATATGTTATTTTATAATACGACGATACTGTATGAAATATGACACAACATACAATATGATACAATTACTATACCAAATACCATATAAAACAATAAAGTGATTACGCAACCTTTTTTCCTTAGGCCTTCCCCTCTTAACCTTGCAAAGCAGATGGATACACCCGTTTCCTTGTTTCTCACTGGCAAATCCATCTTGCAAAGCTCCCTTCTGAACCGTTTTGGCCCGGTTAGAAAGTGACAGGACCAATCAGCGTTGAGGGGCAGTACCTTCAGGCGCGGCAGAGTCGTGACGTAAACAAGCAGCAGCAAGAGGGCGGTGCAATTATGGAGGAAGACATTATCATGGATGCTGCTAAACCTTCCAAGTTATATCAGAACTTGATGACATTTCTTCGTTAAAAGAAGAACAGCAGTGAGTTGTTTACTTTAAAAAAACGACAAAAGTCGAGTACTAACATGTCTTTAGTCGCCATGTTTCACGGTTTTTCCTCAGTAGCTGCCCATGCGTAGCTCGATAGTGACTACATCACATGTTTTGTTGCTCTGATTGGCCCATAGAGATGTGACAGACAGAATGTTCATCCAATCACACCGAGTTTTTTTTCAAAGCCTCTGCCTTTTCTCAAACGTTTCCTATTGAGGCTTTCCCAGATGGATGTGTGAAACACATCCATCTGGCATGTCAGGTTATTCCCTACTGGTATCAAAGAGAAGCTAAGTCCCCCAAGACACACTTGGAAAAATTAAACATCAATTTTAATTGTTGTCATTTTTAAAATCTCAACATTATTGGCCTAGTTACTTAATATGTTCTTGCCAAAAGATCTATGTTGAAATTATTCATTATTACAATTGGTAATGTTAGGTAGTTGGTACTTTAAAAACCAAGAAATGATGCTAATCAAAACTTACAATTTTCTTTTATTATAAAGTCAAAAATAAATTAAAAATGCTGTAAAATAGAATAAAATTCTGTAAATTCAGGCTATCCAGCCACTCTTTCCAGTTTGGTTTCTTGTAAATTCCCAGAAATATAAAATTTATTTATGACTTAAAAACTTGATTTTTTTCTATTTATGATGTTAAAATCTATGACTTTTCAAACTCTGTAAGTTTGATTTTTCTTCCCCTCACAAATTTACGACTTTTTAAACTCTGAAATACTGTTGGATTTCTTGTAAATATACTTTATAGATTAATTTTTTTTTCTCAAAAATGTTGTTTTTTTTTTTTTTTTGTCCCCTAAGGAAATAATAGATGCTCTTTTTTATATAAATTTTATGGTGCCCTGGACCCCAGGTTGGGAACCACCATGATATGATATGATCCAATATAGTCAGTACCACATGATATGATACGACATGTTATATTCCATTTGTTGGCATCAATATTGGAAAATACGATACAATACACAATGATGACACAAGTGGTGAAGATAAATACCGACTTGACATGACACGATACAATAATATGCACTTAAAGGTCACATATTTACCCTTTTAAGACAAGTGTATATTGGTCTCAGAGGTCTCCAAAATATGCCTGTGAAGCGGGGAGGGCCAATCGAACCTGGGGGCTGGGCTAACTCCCAACATGACATCATGAGGGGAAATCTGAGAACGGCTTGTTTCAGCACACATTTTCTGAAAGGTGGAGAGAGAGAGGGAGGGAGGGAATGAACTTTCTGACTCTTGGGGGGGATTGTGGACAGGCCAGGGGCACATATTTTTGTTAGAAAAGCCTGAAAAAGTGTGTTTTGCATGATTTATTTTTTTTTTTTGCATATTTGACACTTCAATGTTTCATATCATCAAACAAGTTTTGATATTGGAAAAAGTTAACCTGAGTAAATACAAAGGGCAGTTTTTAAATGATTGTTATATTTATTAAGGGGAAAAAGCCATCCACACCTACCTGGCCCTATGTACAAAGGCAATTGTCCTCCCTTGTTAAATCATGAATTAACCACAATTAACCACATTTTTTGGAAAGCTGAGTCCAGTTCTGCATCCAGACCTGTTTACTTCCAGACCTGTAGAGTCCAGAAATCCCTTCATTAAAACCTGTCTGACAAAGTGAAATAGGCCAATGGATCTCTAACACATCATGGTGCCACATCCAAAGAAATTCAGAAACTGATGAGAAGCAAAGTCATTGACATCTATCAGTCTGGAAAAGGTTACAAAATCATTTCTAAGACTTTGAGACTCCTGCCAACCATGCTGAGAGCCATTATCCACAAACAGGGAAAACTATGAACAGTGGCCAACCTTCCCCGGAGTGGCCAGCCTACCAAAATTACTCTAAGACACATGGACGACTCATCCAGGAGGTCCCAAAAGAACCCAGAACATCTGAAGACCCACAGGCCTCACTTGACTCAGTGTTCATAATTCATCCATAAGAAAGACACCGGGCAAAAATTTCATTCATGGGAGAGTCCCACGGCCAAAACCACTGCTGACAAAAAGTAAAAAGCCCAGTCTCACATTTGCTAGAAAACATCTTGATGATCCCTAAGACTTTTGAGAAAATGTTCTGTGGACTGACGAGACAAGGTTGAACTTTTCAGAAGGCATGAATCTGACGTAATACTAACATTTTATCATAAGAACATCATGCCTACAGTCAAACATGGTGGTGGTAGTGTGATGGTCTGGGGCTGCTGCTTCAGGACCAGGACCACTTATTTATGGAACCATGAATTCTGCTCTTGACAAGATAATTCTGAAGGTGAATGTCCTTCCATGAGTTTGTGACCTCAACAGCAGGACAATGATCCTAACACACCAGCAATTACCAGTCATCACAAACGCTTGCTTGCTGTTGTTTCATCTAAAGGTGGAATAACCAGTTATTAGGTTTAGGGGGCAATTACTTTTTTTCATAGGGATGGCTTTTTTCCTGAAATAATCATTTAAACACTGTATTTTTTATTTACTTATGTTTTTAATGGCACTGTATGTATGGATGAATGTATGGATGGATGAATGGATGGATGGATAGTCCTCATGTGAACATTTTCTCTCACTTCCTTTTGTTCCTCCTCTGTATCCCATATAGCTGATAAGATGGATAGATGGATGGATAGATGGATGGGAAGATGGACAAATGCCTTTCATGTTGACATTTTCTCTCTTTTTGTTCCTCCCCAGTATCACCAGGTGTACGATGACCATTTCATCAGCGCTGTGGTTCTCTCTCTGATCCTGGCTGCTCTGTTTGGCCTTATCTATTTGCTAATGATCCCACAGTACGTGCACACTCTCACAAACACACTCACACATGCACTCTTCCACATTTGCAGTTCGCCTATTCGTGCAGCGTAATTGGATCGATGCGGCTGTGCTGTAGTGAGACAATTAAAGAGGAAGGTGTTTTCAGTGCAGTCAGTGGAAAACAGGGGAAGCCCTCCTCACTCTCTGCTCTCTCCTTGTGTCTCTCAGGGGGATGCTGGTGCTGCTGTTGCTTGTGCTGTGTGTCTGTTTCCACGTGGCCTGTGTCATGTACCTGCATCTCACCAGTGTTCAGGTAGGACTCCCACACCCCTGCCAGCAGGATTTTCACAAAGACACTTGACTCCTGCAGTAAAGATCACAATTTTTCCACATGATGCCACCAACTAACACATGTTTTTGGAAAAACAGTGGCATCAGGATCCAGGATTTGTACCATTTAGAAACAACTATACATGCATGTACATACATAAGCATTATTTTGCTACCTTTTGCAATTTGCAGAAAATGCTGGACAAAAATTGCAGACTACTACTTCTGGTACATGGAATCACTTTTCCAGGAAGTTAAGAATGAATTAAACTATTTTATTGGGTTATCCTTTGATTTACTGCCTTAGATTTTGTCTTTCTTAGTAAAATATAAAAAAGAAACAGTTTTTGCATCTATATTTAATTTTACTACCCTTCTAAATGACCCTTAAGGCAAATAAATAGCACAATATCCTACAACTGTAGCTGTTTGAACTTCTGGGCATTTGGTACTTTTGCTAATCAAAACTGTAGAGAAGTTAGGCAAGGCAAGCCATGTTGCAATACTGTTTCATAAAAGTTGAATGCAATAAACTTCTCCAGCCTTTTTGTGCCCTGTCCCTACTTTTTTGAGGTGTGTTGCTGCCATTAAGTTCAAAATAGGCTGATATATTTCATGAAGTGGTAAAATGTATCAGTTCAACATCATATTTTCATATTACACAGCACCACAATTTAAAGTCCCCATGAAGTGATTAAAAAAAAATCTTTATTTTAGGTTGGTTGTATGACAGGCAACTGTGTTATGAACCACCAGGCCAAATTTCGGACCTGAAAAACATCTGTAAGTTTCTAACATTAAGCTTCAAAATCATGAAAATGAGGCAGTAAAATGTTATCTAGGATGTCGTGGGCATGCCAGTTGAATGGGCTGAAGCCACGCCCACTCAAAGACATATGATCTTCTTAGATTTAAAAATAAAAAAAAAATGCTTTTGGTAAAAGCGCAGCTCTGACTGTGCCAGGGGAAAACCAAATTTGACAGTGTCTTTCTCATGGTTGAGTCATGAACTCTGACCTTAACTGAGGCCAGTGACACCTGCAGGTCTTTGGATGTGGTTCTGGGTTCTTTTGTGACCTCCTGGATGAGTAGTCGTTGCACTATTGGAGCCATTTTGGTTGGCCGACCACTCCTGGGAAGGTTCACTACTGTTCCCAGTTTTCTCCATTTGTGGATAATGGCTCTGACTGTGGTTGGCTGGAGTCCTAAATCCTTGGAAATGGCTTTGTAACCTTTTCCAGACTGATTTCCAACTGCATTTTTTATTTACTTGGGTTATCTTTCGAAACATTTAAGTGTGATAGATATGCAAAAAAAATCAGGAATCAGAAAGGGGGGGAAATACTTTTTCACAGCACTGTATAAAGCAAGATTAAAAAGATAGGACTTTTGTTTACTTTGAAAGTACTCTAAGCACAACTGCAGATGCTGTTTTATATTTGCACAGACTAAAGGTGACGTCTCAAGCACTCTTTGACATCTTGTTTTTCCCCTCTATATAGATACTGTATACAATTCCCATCATGCTATATTGAACTGTCAACATATCCTTTGAGTGTTTCCTCTAATAGGTCTGCACATAATGAGCCCACCACAAAATGCCCTCATTTCATTTCCACTCCTGCCTAATGATGTGTTCAAAATGCTATTGAGGTAGATAAACAGGTGCTTCATTTACTGACTTCCTCTTCCTTTTCCCTGTTGTAGTGCCAACCAGGCTGCCTCACCATCCAGATCCGAACGGTTTTATGTGTCTTCCTTGCTCTGCTCACTTACTCTGTAACCCAGACCTGTGTGGTAAGTATGTCTGCAAGCAGAAACTTAATAAGCATAATAAATGATTCCATCCATTCATTATCTACTCTGGTGGTTCCCAACTGGTCTAACCTCAGGACCCACCACTGCCTCCTCTCAAACCAAACTGGAGAAAATTTCCAACCGCTGAAAACCTTTAAAGAAGAATGTTGCAGTTCGGACCATAGATGGACTAAAACAAAGAAACAGGACAAAATAATCTGTTTATTTGAATGTTTTAACCTTCAAAACTGGCAATTTGCATGCAAAATTTTCTATACAGCATATGTATTGGTTAAGAGTCTAATTAATAGTGCTGTATTATAAGGACACTATCACCTAAAAGCCGGCATAAATATGATTGAAAACAAAGTAGTGTTAGAATAAAATGTAGTGAAAGCACTTGAGTTGGATGAGTAAGAAGTAGTGTCATCATTTCATTTCTCATCATGCAGACTCCGCTGTTGTTACTGAGTCTCTGCAGCACTCGACTTGGCAGATTAACACCATAACGGCTGAGCAGATGGTGCCGCGGGGCCTTTGCAGAATAAAACATTTATAGTTAGAGTGTAAAATACCCATTAAGATATTTTAAACCCAAATTGGTCGGTGTCAGCGAGCATCAGCCCCATGCATGAGTGCATGTGCCAAAGAGGCGACGATAAAGCAAAGGTGAGGCAGAGGTGCAGTGAAGGGTTGTTCCTGAGAGCTACGGCCTCTGAGAGTTTTAATTACTGGTTAATCAAACTTGTGTGAGTGTGTGTACGGGGAAGTTTGTGTGTGATTTTTAATTAAGTCTGCAAAATGTCCAAGATCAGCGAGTGGAACAAGAGCCGACAGAAACGTCTTGAATCAGCTTGTTTTTACGGAGCATGGAAAAAATTATTAATTCAGTAATAATCCACAACAGCAAGATTCAAACACTCCAGTCATGCAAACAGCTCCATAAAGCACTGAGGCGCTGGTGCTTTAGGCTGGGCGCTATAATTAGCATGCTATCTATTACAATAGAAATACAGATAAGTTTAGCATCGTGATGTTGGAAATCACCAATCCATTCCCTGTCAAATCAGTGACAGAACAGTATGGATTTCATATGAATTATCTTAATCTTATGAATGAATTTGGTCTTCCAGTGCTAATGTGTTATTCATAAAGGCATTAAGGTCCAAAATCAACCTATGAAGTTTATTAAATTCAAGTATCGAGTTCAGGTATATTTGGGTCTTGTTCCTGATTGAGGGTATGTGCAGTTCTGCGGGCATTGTGCTGGCCTATTGTGGTGAAGAGGGAGCTGAGCTGGAAGGATAAGCTTTAAGTTTACCGGTCAGTCTTCCTCCCAGCCCTCACCTATTGGGAACTCTGGGAAATCACAGAAAGAATGAGATCAATCGGCCCAAATTAGTGTCCTCTGGAGGGTATCTGTGCTCAGCCTTAGAGATAGAGTGTGGAGTTCAGATATAGAGTCGCCCCTCCTTTGCATCAAAAGGAGCCAGTTGAGGTGGTTTGGGCATCTCATCAGGATGCCTCCTGGATGCCTACCTTTGGAGGTTTTCCGGGCTGGGAGGAGACCAAGGAGTAGACCCAGAATGCACTGGAGGGATTGAATATCCTATCTGGTCTGGGAATACCTCGCGATCCCCGAGCAGGAGTTGGAAAGTCTTGCTTGGGAGAAGGATGTCTGTGTTGACTTGCTCAACCTGCTACTACCACAACTTGGCCTGGATAAGTGGAAGAAGATGAATGGAAGTTCAACAGATTGCATTAATTGCATGCTATTTTGTCATTTTTGGCATACGTTAGTTCAGCTAACATAGTGAGGTGGCACCTAAATACTACCTAGTGTCTCCCTGCAGCCACTGTGATGTAAAATAAGCCCACCACTGCTCCTCAATGTCTGATTTCACTTTAAAAACCCACAGACAGCTCAGTGGACAAGTCGAAGGAAATCTGAATCTTGTGATACCAAAAAAAATATTACTTTTTAATCATTCTCTAGCTGTTTCCATTCAATCTGTAACTAGCTAATGTTGTTATCTACCTTATTTCCTTTTAGGTCTAGTCCACACGTAGGCATATATTTTTAAAACTAGAGTTTTTTTTCTCCGTCGTGTATCTTCATGGGAATTTCATGCTAATAGAACTTTAAACAGTGCATTTGACAGAATGAACTCTTTGCAGCTGTCTCATACCTATACACAAGTCAACCAAACATCATAAGTAAAGCAACAGTAAAAAAAAAAACATTATAAATCACTGATCATCAACTGGCGGCCCGAGGGCCAAATCAGGCCACCCAAAGATCCCTGTCCAGCCCTCAGAAGATCATTAAATTCAGAAAAAGAAGATGTTCTGGTTTTAAGAGTATCCTTTGGCTTTAAATGTCTGCAGCTGTGAAATTCATCCCAAAAACAACTGATATTGAAATAGTTTTAGAAGGATCTGATTTTGATCTGTTTTTACAGAAATTCACTTGTCAACCATTATTAGTAGATATCTTTTTAAAAATGGGTTAAGACTGGCATAAATGATGCAAAAATGGCCAGAGTAAGTGATGAAAAGGGGTTAGAGAGTGACAAAATGGGTTGTGGAGTGGCACAAAGGGGCAAAAATGTGCAGGAAAAGAGGTTAAAAAAATTGGTAAAGAGGAAAAAATGGATACAAAGTCTAAAAAATGGGTTATTAGTGGCAAAAATGGTGCAAGAAGTAATGAAAAGGGGTTAAAAAATGGCAAAAATGGACACGAGAGTGGCTCAAAGGGAATAAAATGTGCAGGAAAAGTGATTTAAAGGGCTTAGATAATAAAAAAAGGCAACAAAGTATCAAAAATGGGTTAAAAGTGGCAAAAATATAGCAAAAATAGCCTTACAAAGTAGTTAAAAGGTGTTACAGGGTGGCACACAGAAACAGCAATAGGCAGGAAAGTTGCAAAAATGGGTTAAAGTGTGGCAAAATGGGGGAAAAGTAGCAAAGATTGTTTTAAAAGTGGCAAAAATGATCCAAAATATGTTAAGAGGGCCAGAAAATGTTGCAGAAATGGCCTCATGAAGTAACGAAAAGGGGTTAAAAGTGTCAAAAATTAGTTAATATTGGTGCTTAATCACAATTTGGCCCATTCTCCAGGATTTTCAGGGGCCCAGACAGTTCTTTAGGCAGGGCTGTCTCTTTGTGGCCTGCTGCATTATAGATAACAGGGATAGATCTGACTGCTAATACCTAAGAATTTCCTGCATTTTGAAAAGAAATACAAACACCAATGCAATAGCATGTTAATCAGACCAAAATATTTATTTCATTTGTGTTTATTTGAAAGTCCGGCCCCCAGAGTCTCTGTCAAGACTAAATCTGGCCCTTGTGCAAATGTACTTGATGACCCCTGACATAAATGTAAACCAGGAGGAGTAAAGACATAAAATCAAGTCTGCAATTAACAGGAATAGAAATAGTACAAAGACATGAAAGTGAACAGATCAGAAACAATTAATAAAATGATAAAGGCAATACAAAATCTGTTGTGAAATTAAAAAAAATAAAATCTTTCATCCTTCTCTCCAGGTCGGATGTGTTCCCTGGGGCAGATTTGGCACAAACTCCACCCGCTCCGTCGACGTCCCTGCAGGCGCCCCTCTGGGGGTTGGACCCCTCAACAGCACGGCGGCTGATAGAGCTTGTACCAACATGGCGTATGCACTGCTGTCCTGTGTGGCTGGCACCCTCACTGTCGTCCCCTACCTCCGAGTCTCCTCACTTCCTAAGATCCTCCTGCTCTTCCTCCTCTCCATCACCTACACGGTGGTGATGGAGACCAGCGGCTATCGACAAGCTGTGGGGTGAGACTGAGCTGCATGGGAGCTGTAGTTTGGTACTGTAAAGATCTGTGTTCCAGGTTCTTATAGATGGTGAAATTCAGACTTTTCCAGGCTTCGGCTCACATTTTTTCTAACAAAGCAAAGACAGCATTAATAACCAAAGTGTTTTTATTTCAGTGGAGGGTTTCTGCACACGCGTGGGTATGATCCTGTGTTGGCTGTGTTGCTGTTTTGTGGAGCTCTGGCGCTGCATTCCAGACAGCTGGACCTGAAGCTGCGGCTCGACTATCTCTGGGCTACTCAGGTATTTCTACGTGTTTGTAAATGTAGCACACGTTATACTTTTTAAGCTTCATCAGACTTTATTTGTTAAACATCAGGAACTTTTGGGCACTTCTAACCAAGTCATGTTTGTCAGATTATGGTCAGGGGAATGGTGGAGCTCTGGTAGAGAGTGTTGGCTTTTAATTGTGAGGCTGGGGGTTCGTTCCTTAGCTCTATGGGTAAATCTAATCGGGTTAAGCTGATGGACCAATTACATGATTTTGGTTTTACTAATGCAATTAAACTATTTTCATGTAGCTACTAAAGTAGAAAAGGTTTGGAGTGAACCAAGTCATGCATATGAGCATAATTGTGATTAATAAACTAAAGCATTTTGTAAGCGTGCAGCAGAGCAAGGCCAGACAACATAGCCTTTTTTTTTTTTTTTTTTTTTTTTTTTAAGATTTATTTTGGGGTTTCTGTGCATTTATTTTATAGAGGAGGACAGTGGATAGAGTAGGAAGCAGGGGGGAAATCTATTTAAGATGAAGCTCTATACACATGAGACATTAAAACTCAGCAATTTAAGAGCAAAAGCAGAAAGAGAGCAAACTGTAAAATGGACAGAAGCATTAAAAGGGTGAGGTGAAAAATGAAATGAGATAAAAGAAGTGTAAAAACAGGAATAAATCTGTTAAGAGGTTAGAACCAAATTAAACCATTAAAACCAATTGAGAGGAAAACATCATATAAAAGCAAGTCTGTAAAAATGTGTTTAAAGAAATGATATTAAAGAACTGGCTGATTCTGCCAGCCTTTTCTCCTCAGGTAGGTCGTTCCAAAGTCAAGGAGACCTGATGGAAAATGCTTGATCACCTTTAGTTTTAAGACTCGACTTTTGAACAACCAGGAGGTTCCCACCTGAGCTGTGTTTATTTTGTCTACTAAAACTATGACTAAAAATATTTGTCAACAGCCTTTTATTCCATGCCAAAAACTAGACGAAAACTAACAAAAATAGATCTGTGATGACTAAAATTGACTACAATGTAGTTTAGTTTTTGTCAGACATTCAAAATCCATGATATTTCTCTACTGTGGTTAAATCTGTGGAAACACAATGTAGCTGTAGCTATTCTGCCTCTCAGCTGTAGAAAGCAGGGACCCCAGGCTTAGCAGAGTGTATAGAACTCATTGCCATGATTTGGTACCAGATTCAGGCAAGAGAATAAATGCTTGGACTAAAAGTAAAGACTAAAGTGTGAGGACTTTTTATGGACTAAAACTAGACTAAAACTAAAAAGAGGTAGAAATGACTAAAATGTGACCAAAATGAAAAGACATTTTATATAAAGACTAAAATTAAAAATAGCTGCCAAAATTAACACTGCACCTGATGATCTAAGGCAGCAGGCTGGGACATAGGGGGTTAAAAGTTCTATTGTATAGTTTGGAGCCAGAACTCTTAGTGCCTTAAAAGTAACAACTAAAATCTTGAAATAAATTCTAAAAGTAACGGGAAGCCAGTGTAAAGAAGCTAGAAATGATGGTTCACTGTAGTAAATATACCTCATAGATTTTAGTATTTATGAAGAAAATATCTCATTTCAAGAAAGCAAATGGGCGAATGTGGTGGTCAGAGCTGAGCGGTTCATTTCTGCATAGCTTCGACAAATTCAGTGGGTTCGGCATTTATACAAGCCAAGATAAGATTTTATGACAACAAAATAAGCAAGTTTTTCAATGTTAATACTCAACAGTTTTGTTACTAAACTTTGGAGAAAAGTTAGCATGGTTTATTTATTCATTTATTTATTTTTCTTCCATAATTTCCTGCCTCATATTTGAAATAATGGTGCAGTAATGGCTTATTTCATGCCTGGCATATTTTTATAGACTCTGTAGTGTATAGATGTACTGTTTATCTATATACGCAATATGAAAAAGAATATGAAAGTCACAATGATCGTATGCAGATCTTTAGGTTGTTTGGGGTTGCTTCTCAATTATTTAATCCCTAAATAATTATTTAGAGCAGTGATACTCAACACGTGGCTCTTTTGTAATGATTTGTGTCTCTTTCATTTCTTAATTTTAAATATTATTCCCAGAACAACTTAAAAATGGAACTTTGACCTAAAAATTATCCAATGCAGGCCACATTAATCAGTTTGTTTCCTATGGTTATAGAGTAGGTTTAATGGTCAAACTTAATTGTCTACCTTTATTTTTTCTCTGTATATTTCCATTGGCCTTATTTGCAATTTTTGTCCCTTTTTTACATTTTTTGCTACTTATGATCCATTTCTGTTCCTCTTAGCCCATTTTACCACTTCTGTTAGCCACTTTTTACCCATCTTAGCCACTTTTGCCCTGTTTTTGCCCTTTTCATTAGTTTTAACCACTTTTATCCTTTTGTATTTGAAAAATTGTCCCCACTTCTTTGCCACTTTTTGCCCATTTAAGCTGCCTTTGTCATTAAATGCCACTTTTCCCCCGTTTTCTACCTTTTTACAGACTTTTTGCCCATTTTAGGCACTTATCACTCAAATTTAGCTGCTTTTTGACCACTGGTAACTCAACTTTTTGAGATTTTTTCCCCCATTTTTGCCACCTTTCATTACCACTTTAACTAATTTTTGCCACTTTTCACCACTTGGATTGTGGCTCTTGCAAAGGCATTTTTCAACAACTTGGCTCTTTGGTTGAGTAACACTGGTCTAGAGTAATAATTAAGATTTTTGTCCTTTAATTATCAAACACTGCTGATCTAAACATTTTCACAGGAGATAAATAAATATTTGAGTCTGAGAAATTCTTGAATGACTTCAGAAGAAATCAGGCTGAAATAATCTTACTTTTCTGAAAAAAGAGGATTTATTTTTGTGCTGACACGGTTTAATATCATGCAGATTTTCCTCCAGCGTGTGTTTGCATGCTCAGTCTTGTTCAGTCTCAGCGGATCATGACAGTGTTTATGTTGCTATTTTTAGAACCACTGCCAGCATTTGTCTTGTTTGCAAATCATTATCTCCCTCTAGTGATAAGAAGCTGTAATTACACCTTCCTCAGAGCCACAATAAAGCTTCATTGTGTTTCATGGAGCAGAGCATCAGTGTGACTCTGGATGTGCCTTTTCTGTCTCCTCATGTGATCACTGATGGCGTCTCCAGGCGGAGGAGGAAAGAGGAGACATGGAGAAGGTGAAGTTGGACAACAAGAGGATCTTGTTCAACCTGCTCCCGGCTCATGTGGCTCAGCATTTCCTCATGTCGAACCCCAGGAACATGGTGAGCACCCGCAGATGTGTTCAGGCTCGTCCAGGACACGTCATCGGAGTTAAAAAGAAAACGCCTGTAAAGACTTGAAGATTTGTAGCTCGAAAGACTCCCAGACATCTTTGTTAAAAGCGGGTCAGATCTGATTAGGAAGTTCTTTGGAGGACGTGAACATTTTGTTCACTCGTGAACGCTCTCAAAACAACATGTTTAATGGTGACATTTGACAAATTAATTGCTGATTTTATTCTTCAAATAGATTTTTACATTTGCAGGTAGAATTAAACAATGTTAAACAACTGGACTTATTAACAAGACTTTAATATCACACTTGGAGTCAGAAAAGGATTCAAAACGCTGTAGAAACCCTTGGATGCATGTTTATACAACCCCGATTTCAAAAAAGTTAGGATGCTGTGTAATATCTGAATAGAATTCTCATAAACCCTTATTTTATTCACAATAGAACAGAAATTTTTTTTTTATCATTTCATGAAAAAATATTACCTCACTTTGACTTTGATTGACACAACACATCTCAAAAAAATAGGGACGGGGCCGTGTTTACCATTGTGTAGCATCCTCTCTTCTTTTAACAACAGTCTGGGAAGTTAGGAAACCAGCTGTTGGAGTTTTGGGAGAGGAATGTTGTCTCATTCTTGTCTGGTGTAGGATTCTAGCTGCCTAACATTCCTGAGTCAGCTTTTCCGGATTTTTCATTCCATAGTGGTGAAAGGTCTGGACTGCAGACAGGCCAGTTCAGCATCGAGACTCTCCTATTGTGAAGCCATGATGTTGTGATGGATGCGGTATGTGGTTTAGCATTGTTTTGATGAAATGGTCAAGGCCCTTCTTGACAGAGATGTCTGGATGGGAGCATATGTTGCTCTAAATCTTCTCTGTACTGTTCAGCATTGATAGTTCCTTTCCAGACGTGGAAGCTGCCTACGCCATAGACACTAATGCAACCCCATACCATCAGAGATGCAGGCTTTCAAATTGTGTGCTGATTACATGCTGGATGGTCCATCTCCTCTCAACGGGCAGGACACAGTGTCCATGATTTCCAAAAATAATTCAAAATTTTGATTCATCTGACCACATAACAGTTTTACATTTTGCCTCAGTCCATTTTAAATGAGCTTTGGCCCTGAGAAGATGATGGCATTTCTGGATCGTGTTCACATATGTGACCGAAGCCAGATAAAGTTCCTGCAAGTTGGCATTCCGGTAGTTGAGAAAAATGGATACAAAGTCGTTTTCTTCAAAATAATCATTTTTTGTTTTTTCTCATTTTATGCAAGTCCGACATTTAAGCTACTCATTCGATGACAGTAATACAAATGTGATATTTAAAAGCGTTAATTTTGTGTTTTAAAATGCTCTGTTCTCGCAGTTGCTGCAAGGACATTGAGGGGAGGGGAAAGCGAAACTGTGGGGTGATAATTGGCCGATCAGGCTGCCATTGTTCCCAGTTTTGCCCATTGAGATGGACAATAACAAACACCGCATGGCTCAAACGCCACCCCCCTCAGCATGTAACTACAGCTGTTTCTAGTTATCACCTTTAACGACAAGCCTCAAGATGCACCCTGCAGCGAAGAAAAGTAGAAGAGACGATGAAGAAGCAGCAAGAATTATCAACAGACTTCGGACAACTTCAAGATCACTCAACAGGGCAACTTTGATGACGGCAGATTTCCTGTAGGAATATTTTGATGAGCGTCACCAGTCCGATTCAGAAGCTTGGTTTGGTTGGACTTTATGTAAATGTGGCCCTATTGTTCACGCCCATCTCCCGGCCTGCCTGAAGGTAGGAGAAGTCCTGAAACTTGGAGCCTGTTTTTCTCAGAACAAACAGGAACTAGAAGTTAACATTCATATGAGCTTATCTTTGTAAAATATGATCAGATTAAGGAGTATGATACACCATTTGAAAGCTTGGAACCTATGCTTTCATAATATGTAAAAAACTCAGAAATGACCTCGGATGACTTGCAGGAGTTTTTACCAGCTTTGGCCACATATGGCTTCTTCTCTGCATGAGACAGATTTGACTTGACTCTGTGGAAGGCACAGCAGACTGTGTTGACAGATGATGGTTTCTGGAAGTGATCCTGAGCCTATACAGGAATTTCAGGTACAGAATCATGCAGTCTGTTTTTAATGCCTGAGAGCCAGAAAATCACATACATTCAAAACTGACCTTCAACTTTGTCTCTTGTGCACAGAGATTTCTCCTCTGACTCTTGTGATGACATTATGGACTGTAGATGGTGAAATATTCAAATTTCTTGCTATTTTACATTGAGGGACAGTTTTCCAAAATTATTCCTCAGTTTTTAGATACAGGTTTTTTTTTTGGCAGATTCTTGAACCTCTGCCCATCTTTACTTCTGAGAGATCCTGCATCTCTAAAATGCTCCTTTTATACCCAGTCATGTTACTGACCTGTGGCCAACTAACCTAATTAGTTGCAAAATGCTCCTCCAGCTGTTTCTCATTAGTACAGTGGTTCTCAACCTTGGGGTCGGGACCCCCTTGGGGGTTGCTAGACACTGAGAGGGGGTCACCAGATGTCTTAAAAAAGCACTTGACACCAATTTTAACAAATGTTAACCCTTTTTCATCACTTTTTAACAACCAATTTTGCCAATATTAGCACATTTTTGCCACTTAAAACCCATTTTTGTCCCTTTTAAACCCTTTCCATGACTTTTTTTTCTGCCTGTTTTTGCCTCTTCTAGACCAGTTCTTGCCACTGTCTGCCTGTTGTTCCCCCTGTCGACCCATTATTGCCTTTATTAACCACCATTTACACCCCTTTTTGCCCATTTTACCACAGTTAACCCATGTTTGCCAGTTTATATCAATTTTTCATCCCATTCCAACTAATTTCCACCAATTTTTGCACTTTAAAGCCATTTCAGCCAAATTTTAATCCCCCTTTACCACTTTTTGTGCCTTTTCTTGCCACTTTAACTTTTTTTGGTTTTCTTTTGCCACTTTTATCTAATTCAGCACGGCTGTGTTCAACCACACTGGGTGTCCCCTGTCTCTGTCACCTTTATCTTGGGGGTCATGGGCTGAAAAGGCTGAGAACCACTGCATTAGTACCACTTACTTTTCCAATCTTTTGTAGTTCCGTCCCTACTTTTTTGAGATATATTGCTGCTATCAATTTCAACATTGAATTGTAAAATTTCTCAGTTTGAACATCTGATGTGTCGTTTATGTTCTATTGTGAGATTTATGAGTTTGACACAGCTCCCCAGCTTTTATTGAATTGGGGTTGTAGTTTAAGCTGCATTGATTGAGGAAGACATAAATAATTTCAATGAAAAGAAATACAGGGATGGACGAGTGTACCATAATTTCTCACTCTCAGCAGTTAAAGGTTTGTTTCTCAGTTTTCTTTTAGCAGTTTTAGCTGCAGTCCTGAAACTGTCCTTGATATTCATCCAGTCATTAATTCAGTGAAGTGAGCCCCAAACCTCTGAGGATGTCACGTCCAAAGTCAGGCCACTTAACCTAAAGCATAAATCAGACTTCTATCCCCTTTATCTTTAAATCCACCTGAGATGATTACCAGATTTTTATACAAAGAGGGGCAGGTGGGATATTTTGATAAAACACAGAGAAATACCCCGCATGCCCTGGTCGAAGTGTTAATGTGAGAAAATGTGTCAGCTGTTTGGGGACAATGGCTCTGCTTCCCTCACCGTGTGTTGTGGTGTCAAAGTGGAAGTGTGAGCTGACAGCCCTGCATGTTTCTGTATCCACTGATTGATGAACATCCCCTCCACTGATCCCAGTTCCTTCCTCATCCCCACCTCCTCTGCATTTCAGGAAGTGATGAAAACATACATCCTGTCAGGAAATTCATGAGCTCTAAAGAGGAGAGGCTCGGTTTGTAAACACTGAGGCTGTGTCCGCATTCTTTATGCCACATACGTGAGTCCATAACAACAGTTAGGATGCTGAGATGATGCTGGGATACTAGTAAGGAAAAATCATGAGTGTGCATGGACAGAAAAAAGAAGGAAGTGACAAACATTTCAAATTAAAATCTATTAGAAAGTATTAGAAACAATAACATCTGCATAATTTAAAATTAATCTTTTTAATTATATCTTTATTTAAAAACACATTTCATCACATTTACTTTATATATTTTATAATATCTTATATTTTTGCAAAAGAGATACTAGGTTTTGAATAATATGTTAGCCCTTAAGTGCAAACACAATGCAATTTAACACAAGGACAAATAAGAAACTCAACATTATCTTTAGATTGAAAAGGTTGTTACCTGCAAATGACTTGAATTGCTTCTGATTGGATGAACACGCTGTCTATCTTTCTACCTGTAAGGAAATGCTGCTTTCACAGGTTGAGTTGAGAGCATGAGCACCACCAAATCAGTGCAATCAGCTTTTTTTTTTTTTTTTTTCCCCAGCTCTGGCTTCCAGAAGTCTCCTATAAGAGTTGGTGTTTAAGTTTTGATGATTCCGGTATATTTCAAATGATTTGTCAATTTTAAAGAGAACTGCCAGGAGGATTTCACTTAAATTCAAACACAGTGGAACTAAATGCCTGAACTTGTAGTGCAATAAGGAACTCAGATGGAAACGTATCAGTAATCCTTGCATAAAATTCCACAGTTGTGGGCACCAGTGCAGCAGCTATAGTCCTCAACATACCAGTCGCAGGATCAAATCTCGATCCAGGCACTGTTTGATGCATGTTTTTTCCCACTATCGCCCCCTGTATTTTTTTGTTACTGTCTCTCATCATCTGTCCTATCAAAATAAGACAAGAAGGCCTGAAAGATCATGTCTAAAAAAATTATACTGTTACAGCACTGTAATCACAAGAAACTACGAGAAACACTCAACAGAAAAACACCTGGTCTCCTAAAAAAATAGAATCAACAAAAGATAACTGAGGAATTTGGAAGACACAGAAGACATCCAACTTAGGTTTGACAAGTTTTTTGCCCATGTGGCTAATAGATTTCTAAACTGCCTAGCATCTTTGAATTTTCACTTTCAACAGTTCAGTTGTTGGGAAATGAAGTTCTGTAAAATAAGGTTGACGTGGCATGCTGGGAGAGCTGCTTTGCACCAAGGTTTTTATAGTTAACTAACACTAAAATGTAAAAATCATGTTAGTTTACTGAAACTAAATAAAAACTAAGCTTTACAAATAAAATGAAAACTAACTAAAACTGTGTGTGCTTACAAAACTAACAAAAATGAAATAGAATTAGGGAAAAAAATCTTTTTAGTTTAACTCTTTGACACTAGCATAGTGACTGACATGAATACCTAAGTCCAGAGAAAGTAAAAAAAAAAAAACACGATTTGATTGAAGATAGCTTTACACAGTGGTAATTTTAGGTCTTCAGTGGTATACAGACGTTAAAATTAAATAATAACAGTGAAAAGTGAAGAGCCTTTTTGGGTTTTGCCCCTGGCAAGTATCCCACATTGCTGAAAAAAAACTAAAACTAAATTTGATAAAAACTAAACTAAAACGAAGCATTTTTGCAAAATTAAACTAACTAACCAAACCAGCAGTAAATACTAATTAAAACATAACTGACTTTAAAACAAAAAGTTAAAACTGAACAAAAATTAGAACTAATGGAAAATACAAAACTATTATAACCTTGCTTTGCACATCTGATTATTAGGACAGGTGCACAGAGAGGCAAGACATCCAGTGGACAGTTCAAAGGAAACTCCCACACACTGTCCAACCTGCAAAAAAGAGGGGGATTTATTTACAACATTTCAATTCTAGACCTCCATCAGGCAAACAGTGGCATGCTAAAATTAGCTGAAGTAGGTGTGCAATCTTTTGAAATGTATCTCTGTACTTTGAAATTTCAAGTCTTACCTCTCATCCAACCTGCAAGAAACACAACTGACTAACACTTGGGATGCATCTGTGTGCTGGCTGAGCAACTTTGCATTTATTCTGGGGAGCATTGTTCCCCTTTAGATGCAAAATGGCCCCCCTCTGATAAGCATTTAATTCACAAACACTGGCGCTAACAGCCACGCACAGTTACAGTGAAGCACAGGCTGTGACACTGTTATATTCAACCAACCACAGCAGATGATTGGAGTCACTCTAGTACCCTCCACACCTGAAATACACTGGCATTTGGCAGGTGTCAATGTTGCAACTAACAAAAATAATCTAAGTGTCAGAAAAAGGTTTCCTTTCAGCACCACAAGGATTCACAGTCAGATCAGCGATTTTACATTCACAAGACAGCAGAAGAATTGTTTTTTTGCAGAAGGTTAAGTTAGTGTACAGGTTAAGAGCTACTGGTTCAGAGCATTGACGATAGGCCTAAAGAGAAACTGCATTGTTTGCAATCAGACTGTAGCAAGTCAGTCAAAAAAGAAGACATTAACCCGGTTCTCTGTGCAGTTAAATACTGTAATATTAATGCCTGTCTAACATAGCAAAGAAACAACATGAGAAATAGTAAACCAGTACAATAAATAGTGTAAAATGAATCAGATAGATCAGTGAAAACCTGTAAAAGTCACCTCAAAAGTGCTCATGAGTGTACCTGTGCAGGTATGTACAGCAGTAAGAGCTGTTAGCTGCATTTGACAGATACTTATAAAGGAATGTTGCTTTAAAATACAAAGCAATGACCTAGCATAGTTTCTTGACAGGCTACATAACTCTAGCTGTGTGACCACATGTGTTAAGGTTTAATTTTAATGTTGGTTTTATCCTCCTGGCTGGATTTGTCAATAAAAACAAAAAGATAAAGCCACAGCCGGTCTAAAACCCTTGAAACAATTGTGGGGCTGTGCATCAGACGCTGCCGAGATCGTCTGAGGCTGAGACTAGTAAACACAGGGGGCAGGAAGTCAGGAAGGATGTTTCCGGCACATTGGTGACCCCCTCGGAGCGGCAGTGTATAGAAAGGCTTCCTCTCCTTCCTCTGGGCTAAAGTTCACTCATACACTGTATTCATAACACAGCACAGTGGGACTCTGCAGCTTCACTGCTGCAACACAATGGTTAGAAATGGATTTTATTAAAATGGAAATGAAAGAAGTCTCTGCAAATGTAGTACTATTTTTTAGCTTAACTAACAGATTTTTATCCTCACATTGGCATGCATATTTTAACCAAGAGGGTTGACTTGATACCTAAAACACTCTAGCATTGGATCCTTCTCTGCAATGGCAACAAATGCACCAAGAGGATTGTGAAGTATTGCACAGAGTATGGTTTCACTTTCTGTAAAAGTAGGAGCTCTGCAGATCAATTTAGTGCTAAAGGGTGCAGCCTTTATGTCTTTAGCTTACTGGGGTAGTTTTTTGCTAATAGACTCCAACGACAACACTGTAATATGCATGTGCTGGCATTAATTTCAGAGGGAAACACCATCCTTTAAAGCAGGGGAATGATGTTGTGGTGTTGCTTCCATCTGTAAAGGCAAATTAAATGTCATATGGAGATATTAGAGGGAAATAATGGTACATAAAAGTCAGTACAATACAGCTTTCCATGAACAAGCACTGACAAGTGTAGTGGTTCACAACCTTTTATCCTCTGAACAACCCCCCCCAAAACACACACACACACACTCTTGTATCCAAGAAAGATAATAGTATGAATCATTACTCTTATATCATGATTAAGTTCATATGTGCATATCTAATTTTAACAACCTTTTAACAAGCAGACAGAGCCTCGAATTCTCGGGGGGGGGGGCATCCTGGACCCCAGGTTGGGAACCTAGGTCTCAGTGGTTTGGTTGCATCCCACTGATGGAAGCTTTAGTCCTCCAAGCAGGCAGCCCAGGTTTCAGTCCAGCCTTTAGCTCCATTCCCTAGTCCCTACATCTCTTCATACCACCTCTATTCACTGTCCTATCAAAATAAAGGAAAAAGCCAAAAAATTAATTGAATAGACTATATTTCTCTTAAATTATATTTCAAACAGTTATACATCTTCGTTTTTGCATTTTGAAATTTCACTATTTCACAGTTAAAAATGTTATTTTCATTTATTCATTTTGGATTTTTTTACTGTCTTAAACATGGGGTTTATGCCCCCCCCCCCCCCCCCCCCAGTATTGTGATTGTGATTTAATATGCAATTATTTCTTAAGTTCCTCATCTTATGTATTTTCCAGCAAACACAAGCAATAAGACACTCTATACCAGTGGGTCTCAACCTTGTTTTATGGCTTCAGCTCTCAAACAAAAACACAAACCCCTTTTTCCTGATGCATGCAGAGTCATCGCTTTGACATTAAACATTTAGAACAGGGGAGTGCAGATGGTTGAGTGGTTTAAGGCGTTACCCATGTACGCGGGGTTCGAATCCGGCCTGTGGCCCTTTGCCCCATGTCTCTCCCCACTCTCCTCCCTGTTTCCAAGTCTATCCACTGTCCTTCCTCTATCAAATAAAGGCATGAAAAGGCCCAAAAATAAATCTTAAAAAAAAAAAAAAAAAAAAACATTTAGAACAGACATGGATGTCTATGTTGATCCATGCTGCATGTGCCCCATGCACACCCTTTGACCTTTTTTCGAACTTATAGGTGCAGTAATTTCAATAAAACTGCAGGAAATTCTTAAATTTCCAGTGCTTTTCTGTGGTGGTCTCTGATCTGGATGTTTGAGTGCATTTTAAAGCTGTGAGAAATCTGATTGACTCATTGGAAAAGAGGGCAGCGATCTTAGCAATAAGTCAGTCAGGCCTCATGTTACTTGTTAACATGCTATCTAAAGGATGCTTTGAGGGATTTTCTTCAATCTTTGCACAAATGTCCACTCTGACTTAAACTGAATACATTTTGGAGCTCCTAGGTCAAGGCCTCCCCATCCCTCCCAAATATACCATTCTAAGGCAGCACTTTTAACTTCTACTCATCTGTGATTAGGTCGTTGTGGCTGATCAATATAGTTCAGTTTTCCTTCGAAAGCAACTTTTTCCAGCCCCTCCATGAGAACCCTGATGCTTTCCAGATCACATGACATCATAATCAATAATAATAATCCTTCCAGCATCTTCTAGATCTACCCCGGGGTCTCCTACATACCCCAAAAACCTCCAAAGGGAGGCTCCCCATGCATCCTGATCAGAATCCAAAACCACTGTAGATGGCTTTCCTCCAAGCTCCCTCTGGTTAGACAAGCTTCTCACCCTAATGGTCTTCTTCAGCAGGTGGAGCTGAGCCTCAGTCATGTTATTACAGGATTAGGTCTACCAATAAACCACCCATTTCTTTCCATTAGACTAAATCTACACATTTATTTCACAACATGTGGTGACTCTGGGTTTGAAAGTGATCTTGTTTCCCACAGGGCCATTCTTTAAAGCCTTAGATTTGACAGATTTTTCCTTCTCTTTAGGACCTGTACTACCAGTCTTACGCTCAGGTTGGAGTTTTATTCGCTTCCATCGCCAACTTTAACGACTTCTACATCGAGCTGGACGGGAACAACATGGGCGTCGAGTGTCTCCGGCTGCTCAATGAGATCATCGCTGACTTTGATGAGGTCAGAAAACTCCTCGTCCCACCGTAAATCTTTGTTTTTGAAAGATTTCTCCTGCAGGTTCCGTGCCTGCCTTCGGGGAATTTTCAGGGGAACTCTGCTGCTGCTGCATGACCTCCATAACGTCATCTCCAAAGATGACGCTGTGGTCATGACATGTCTCATGGTTTTCAAAAATACTGTTTATTGATTCAACATGATAAGCAATGGTTGTGGTTGGGAAAGTTCTGCAAAATGAGGGATTACAAACAGATGAGTTTGGCCTGTGTGAATCTAAAATCAGCAGCATGAAGCATTAATTTACTCAGAGATGACACTGTGGCCACAAGTAGATGGACCGTGGAAAAAAAGTCATTTTTTAATTACACTTGGATTCATTTAAATGTGATAAAAGTTAACTAAAAGTGACAATTTGATTCTTCCGCACAGCAAACCCCTGCTGTTTATCTAATTTCTCATCAGAATCATCATATTTCACTTTTTTATACTTGTAACAGGACTTGTCTTGTTAACTTGTGAACTTCTACTGTAAGCTGACATTCTGTTGCTGTATCTCATGCCTGTTTTTGGTGCTTACTTGTGATGGAGCACGGTTGCAAGTTCAATCACCCAGGCTCACTCCTTTAAGTTAGATACCCATAACATTGCTGAACAGGGCTTCTGCTCAGTGCCATCCTCTGCTGCATTGTTCTCCATAAGGAATGTTTACTAAACAGTAAACAGATGTTTTGGTTACCTGGCAGAATTTTACATAAAGAGGGTGAAAAGCTGGTAAAAGTGCCCTATCTGGTTTGCACTGTGAGATGTTCCAAAATGCTTTGCAAGTAGTTTGCTGCATTTACCAGGATGAGCCCTATTAACAGCTTTTTCACCCTCATTGTGTGAAATTCATCAGTGGAACCATGACATTGGCTTTCTGTTTAGTACGCTGGTTCCCAACCTGGAGTCTGGGCTCCCTTATCGGGGTCACCAAAGATCTCAGGGACACGGTGAGGCTCCATGTGCTCTGAGGTAGGCACTGTTCTATTCGGAAATCTGCTTGGGCCACCCAAAAACCCTTTTACACCCATAAAATGTGACTCAAATATTTACCTTTTATCTGTAATATGTCTGTTTAATAAACAGGAAATTTAATGCAAATGCTTGGCTTGCAGACACATTACCAGTGTCAGTAATTGATGAACCATTACTCTTTATTTTGTTTTGATCAGGCATATGCAGAGTCACCTTTATATCCAATCCAATCCAATTTATTTATATAGCACATTTATTTTTTTAAATTTTTATTTATTTAAATGTGCGTTGTGGAATATTTTTGGTAATTTGGGTCTTGATTTGTCATCAAAGACATTGGTGGGTCCTGAGGCTAGAGCAGTTGAGAACCAATGATCTATAACTAAAAATAAGCCATGGAGGTGGGTGGAGCCAAGCAGGGTCTCTTTACTCTTCATCTTTTGTTATTGTTTTGATTCAGAGCCCCATAGCAACAGACTGTACTTACTCTATAAGCCACAAGTCTATAGAAACATCTGATTTTAAATGAAAAAAACCTTTATTACTTGCAGTATTTAAAATATCTGCTAATGCAGCAACTTTTTTTTTAACTTGTTAAGTGTCTTAAAGATACAGAAGTAGGATTTGCAATGAAATGTCTGAACTGATTAAAATTACTTAAACAATGATATATGTTTTTTTTAGTTAGACTATGAACTCACATTATCTGAAATCCTCCCAACAGTTTTTTAAAACTAAAGAAATCATTAATCATTTTAGTTTAGACAGGAAGTGTCATTGTGGCAGCGTCGAGTAATGTCATACTAATGCTGTCCAAACTCATAAAAATCCCACAGTGTGATGACATGTCGAGGTCAACATAAATAATGAAACAACCCATGATATCATGGGTGTCTGTATTTGAACACATCCTTCAGACTGAATGTGCAAGTTTCAGTCTTGCTGTCTTCATTTAAATACATGCACACAGTGTCAAAGTAATTTAGAGATCAAATTCTTGGTAATAAAATTTATTTAGACATTTAACATTCCCACAATGCAACAGGGGAGGGAAAATGATGCAATATATTTAGACTTAGGAAACATTCCCACTAAAACTTCTTATGAATTTTAACATGGGTGTATTTGGGACTTCTAGTGCTTCTGCAGCCAGCCTCTAGTGGACACTTGAGGAACTGCAGTTTTTCTTTACTGCATGCATTGGCTTCATTATTCAACACTGGAGGTTGCAGGTTGCTTGTACTGTAACATGATATTGTTCCGTTCATTGAAGCAAGGATCTTCTATGTGTCACATGATTTTTCTTTGCAGGGTTTGGGGAGAGGGGTAGCAGGGAATCACTCCCTTTTGATTGAGAGACTGCTGGTGGTGGATTTTACATATTCTGTGTTTAAATGGTGATGTTCTGCAACTTAAGTCATTTTTGCTTGCTTTATAGACATTTCTACAAACCGTACAGTCCTTATTTTTCACTTTAACATTCCAAAATTAGCTTTTTTCTAGACTTTTCATGTCAGCGTGGTTCAAAATAAATGCCATGAGATATCCTTGGCTAGAAGTTTGACAAAAATCCTTGCTACAACTTGAATTTTGTGGCATTAATACCTATTTGTTCTTCTTTTTCCCTCAGCTGATGGACAAGGAGTGCTACAGAGATATTGAAAAAATCAAGACCATTGGCAGCACATACATGGCTGCTGTAGGGCTGGTTCCTACAACTGCCTCCAAGGTACACAGGCAGCAGCTATATTTGGACGCTGCATTAGTTTTAATGTGTGTGTTCAGGGTATTAGCAGGTTTCGAAACTGTTCAGAATGCACTATTTCAAGGTATTTCTCTCTGGCTGTTGATATTTAGAACGCTGTCACGTTTCACTCCACAAATCCTCCGTGAGGGATTAGTGGCCTCTGTGGCGTCAGCATGTTCCACATTCATAAAGTTTCTTTGCTAAAATCCTGCAAAGCGGATAAACAAAAGAGGCCTTTCTGCAAAACTTTATGTAAACGTAACAGTCAGTTGCAGATTTAACTTTGGGGGGAAAAAATATTGGTGGTTTGAAGTTGAAAATGTGTTTGACACTGAACAAAAAGGACCTGTGCTTGGAGAGATCCAACTCTGTTTAAGTGTCTGCATCTGTGACAAAATGCTTAGTGCTGACAGAGAGTACACCAGGAGTTAGAGCTGCTGGATTAAAGCAGAAATCATAGTTAGGATTACTTTGATTGGTATATAACATTCTGTGCATCAATTTTAAATGATAAATACATTTGTTGGGTTGCTTTGAAGAGCAGCCACAATCCTGTAATAAATTCTGGTAGCTATTTTGCATCACTCTGAGTCAAACTCCTAAAAACCTGAGGCCTAATCCACCTGTGTTGATAAAAACCCTTTGCCAAACAGCTGATGATTCATGTCATTAAGAGGATGTTTTTTCTCTTTTATTGTCCTCCTGTTATGTGTCTAATGCATGCTCCAGCTTGCTTGCTCACTTTCCCCCTCACTCTCTTTTTCTCCCTCAGTATAGACCTATTTAGAGCTATTAAAGAAGTAATAAGCTAAAACACTCAATTCAAGAAAAGCTGTAACAGATATTTAAAAATAATTCCTGTTTTTATGTCAACAATAAGCTTCATGGCGAGCACCAAGGTCCACTAAGAGGAAGGCAATTAAAATGGCAGCCCTGCACAATAACTAATAATCTCATTAAAACTTACACTGCAGTCAGAAAGTATTCAAACTCCCTTCACTTTTCTCAATTTTGTTGTCATGCAGCCTGATGCTACAGCAGAAAAAAAATCTTTTCATTCTCATGAATCTACACTTAGTACCCCATCATGACAAAGTCTAGATTTTTTTTTTTTTTTTTTTGCATATTTATCAAAAATAAAAAACTGACGGCGCGCAGATAGCCTAGCGGTCAAATGCACGGCCCATGTATGCGGGCAGCATGGGCTCGAATCCGGCCTTTGGCCCTTTGCCGCATGTCTCTCCCCACTCTCGTCCTGTTTCTGACTCTATCCACTGTCAGCTACGTCGAATAAAGGCATAAATATATATATATATATATATATAGATAGATAGATATCTATATATATAGATATCTATCTATATATATATATATATCTATATCTATAGATATAGATATATCTATAGATATATATATGTATAATAAAAATGTGAAATATCATATTGACTTAAGTATTCAGACCCTTTGCAAAACACTTGAAATTTAGCCCAGGTTCCTCCCATTTTTGTTTGTCTTTGTGAGATGTTTCTACACTTGTGATTGGAGTTCACCTGTGGTAAATTCTGGAGAAAGCTACAAAACTAATTTTGGTTTCACTGAAGTTTCCCAGAAAACTTTCCAAGTTTCCCTCCATAATTCTCAAATGGAAGAAGTTTAGCACAACCAAGACTCTTCCAAGAGCTGGTCACCCTGCCAAACTGAGTAATCGGGGAAAAAGGGGGAGGTGTCCAAGAGCCTGATGGTCACTCTGACTGAGCTGCAGAGATTCTGTGTGGGGATGGGACAAAGCTCCAGAAGGACAAGCATCAATGCAGCCCTCCACCAGTCTAGGCTTTATGGCAGAGTGGCTGGACAGAAGCCTCTCCTCAGTGCAAAACACATGAAAGCATGTTTTTTTTATGTGGAGTTTGCTGCTCCAAGCAGGCCTCCATGTGTTTTGCACTGTAGAAGTAGAAGTAACCCAAAAAAACAACTACTCAATTACAGTAGGTTGAGTACATGTAAGTAATTGCTTTCCTCCCCTGGGTGCAGGCAGAGCATGTATCCCATGATATAGCCTAAAAAAATGCAAAAAGCAAAGGGTGGGGCCCCAGGGACTGCATACTTTACTACCCAATATGTTTTCTATTCAGGTGTCTCCACTCATCAGTATAGTGGGAGAGCAACTGAGCCTATGTTTGATATAATATATCATAACCCAAGGTAACTAGATGTTGTCTTTTAATTCCAGTGTTATCAATCCAAAGAAACATAGAGACAGACATACCACTTACTGGACATTACAGACTTGGTAAACATCATAGATGGACATAAAAGATGCACCCAAAATGTTAAAGCTCTGTAACAAGCTATGCAGTTACAATTTTAGGATCTCATATGTATGTGGATTACACATTTGGGGTTTTTAGGGGTTAAAGATTGCTTGTTTACAGAGCTCTAACGAAATGAATCCCTTCGAAATTAAGTACGACATCTCCTGGATATTGTTTGTAACTCTGATAAATGAAAACATGCCACGACCCTGGAAATGGAAGGTATAGTGTTAGTTCAGGCAGGCCATGGAGTCAAGCACTGCCACAATTGAGATCAGCCGATCTCACGCAAGTCCTCATCAGCTGATGGCCAGCTGATTTGCTCTAAGCAATCTATTGGCTAATTTCTCTCATGCTGCCAAATTTAACTGCTCTGGGTTTTTTGGTGCTTCTCTCCCTGCCTTTTGTTTTTCTTATCTGCATAGAAGGAGAAGGAAGGTTAATATTTCTAATAAAGAAATATTTATAGCCGTAAATGATGTGTTTCTTGACAAAGTGTACAAACTGGTGCCCACACCAGTGCAGAAAAATTTACTTTTTCAGGTTAAATTAACAAATTCTTTGAGTGCTGTCAATATAGGTCTGCACAAGCGTTTATTACACTGATTGATTTTTTTGTTCTATATGTGACAAATATATATATGCTGTATTTATTTAATTCATTTTATTTTATGATATATAACAAGAATTTAAGTTAATAGCATATCACACCCTTAATTTTTTGCTTTGTTAATTTTTTCTCTGTCCTCAGGCAAAGAAATCAATCACCTCACATTTATGCACAGTGTCCGACTTTGCCATTGAGATGTTTGATGTCCTGGATGCCATCAACTACCAATCATACAATGACTTTGTCCTGAGAGTAGGTGAGAGAAAACACACTTGCAGACACAAATACACACTCTGGTCTATATAAACATTTCTTTGGGAGCTTCTGACCTATTGCACTGGACAGCGTGGACGTTCAGTGCCGGTAAGTTGCGGAGGAAATGCATCAGAGAGAGAGCGCTCCCCTGCAGGAAGCTCGTCACAGCGAGACCTGAAGTTCTGGGCTCCATTGTGTTGGGTATCCTGTGGGGAGCCTGCAACAGGAGCCCGTGTTTAATCCCAGCACTGCCTGGTGTACACAATGCCATCCTGTCTGCAGACTGAGGGGCTCCGTGTGGAAGAACGCCGTATGTTTGTGTGTTTGGCTGAACCCTCTTTGCAGAAACGCCACGTTTGCGAATATATGTTTTTTCAACAGATTTCCAGTCAGGACAGAAAAAAAAGAAAAACAAAGGTTGGCTGGGTTTTCTTCTGCATGTGCCTTTTTTTGTCTTTAAACATCCAGAGTTGTTTCTGGAAAAGAGACGTCATCACAGCAGTTAACATTGTGTCAGTTTATCCATCCTCCAAACATGCATCACTTTGCACAAGCCACAGCAGGGGAACGGGTGGATCGAGTGTGTGCATCTTCCAATTCGTCAAGTTTCAGTTAGCATTCATGAGTGTTTCCAAAAGAATAAGATAAATTTACAAGAACAAGTCATATAAACTACACATTCTGAGCTATACAAGTAGCCCTATTGCTGCATGTTGGGGAAGTGGGATACCCTGTTGCCCCACAGCAAAAAGGTCCCCGTTTCTAATCCCTGTTGGACAGGGCCTTTCTGTACGGAGTTTGTAAGTTCTCTCCAGGCCTTCTCCCACAAAAGATATTCTTGTTAGGTTAATTGGTGACTCTCAATTGTCAGCGTGAGCCTGTTACTATCCTCCATTACCCCTTTTTCTCCAAGCCAGTTCCATGGCTGGTCCAGAGATAGTACTCAATCGAGAGTCAGTTCTTTGGTTTTCATTGGCCCTGGACCAGAAATTATGGTTCTTAAGTGGTCAAGGAAAAGAACCAAAACCAGTGTAAGTTAGGGTCTGTGTGCCTACACTGGGGTTGCATGCATCTGTGGCTAGGAGAGAGATTGGACTGGCATGACACTATTCATGACCAGTACAGCTCTAAATGAAATGGAAAGACAATGTTCATGTGTGGGTCTTGGATGAGGTCCAAAGAGAGCTGGAGTAAACTACGAGTGCTAGAGTAGCTGCAAGACACAAATCAACATATACAATCATGCAATGACCAGTGATATCCTCCCAGTTGATTCTGGGTTGAGGCCAAGGTTCATTTTAGCCCCTTTGCTCTCCAGTGCCTGCATGGACTGGGTAATAGGGGCAGCGAATTCTGAAGTTTGATATGGCAATGTGCAGAAAACCTGCAGAAATTGCAGACAGCATGTAAGCAAGTGGGACTGATGCCATGGCTGTGACCTCAACCTTTGAAAACTTAATTGAATCTGTTCATCTTGAGTCCAAGTGTATATGCATGCCAAATGTGGGGCTATTCCTCCAGGCTTTCAGCAGGAATGCTATCTAAATAAAGTGGATTGGATTGGATTGAAATATGGGAATATGGGCCAGAGAAGCATTTTACGTGGTCGGTGATGTCACAGAGGAGTTAACCTGTGATCTTTGGGGGTATAAACTGCGTCATCACTTCATTTTCTTGAAGACATTTGTGGGAATTTGTGTCATCTAATTATACATATTGGAAATGTGCCATGAAGGATTTCCTGGCGATGATAGGGAGAAGTGACATCATGAGTCAAAAAAATAAGTGTGTCATTTAGGCACTGGAAGATTGAATACAGATTAAGATCTGGGTGTTTTAGTTTACTTTCTGTTTATTTCAGGTATCAATGTGGGACCGGTGGTGGCCGGAGTGATCGGAGCCAGAAGACCTCAATATGACATCTGGGGAAACACGGTGAATGTGGCCAGCAGGATGGACAGCACAGGTGTACAGGGGAAGATTCAGGTACAGCGATACAGCTGATTCAAACTATTCTCTTATTTTTAATGAAAGACAAAACAGAAAAATGGTATGCATTGGGGGAGCTGTGCATTTTGTAAATTGTCTAGCACCCTCTGTCTTAAGGCCAAAGATCATCTTAAGGGGAAAAAAAGAAAAATGTATCATAAATATCCACAAAAAATGTAAGTGATTTGCAAATGCAGTTGATTTGTGCATAGCTGAGTCTGTAGAGTGTATTTTAGCTGGAACACTGCCAGTGCACCCACTATACATAGGTGAAATTTAAGGACATTTAAGGACAGCAATAAGGAAGAAAGGACTTCTACAACAAAGAGACAGATCTGTAATATTTATTTTTTCTGGTGACAAGGTTTGAGCCCTGTTACTTTAACCCCCAGCCGTTGCAGAGGCAGTGGTAAGTGCTAAGACAAGCATTACTAGAGCAGGTAATAGCCTAGAAGCCCAAGTGTCATGTTCACAGATCAATAGAACATCATTCACCACTTAAACTCAAGGAGAAGCCAGCAGCATCACCAGATCAAAAGCTAGCCTGCGTTCAAAACCCTCATCAAGGCCAGCAGCAAGTTATTATAAAACAAGAGAGACTTTTGCATTGATTGCTACAGAGCGCTGACTAACATAAAAAAAAATCAAAGATGCTGGGGTGCACAGATAGCCTAGTGGTTTAAGGTGCTACCCACGCATGCGGGCAGCCTGGGTTTGAATCTGGCCTGCGGCCCTTTGCCGCATGTCTCTCCCCACTCTCTCTCTCCCATTTCCAACTCTATCCACTGACCTCCTCTATAGAATGAAAAATAAATCTTAAAAAAACATCAAAGATGTGGTGAGAAGGCATGTGAGCCCGCTGTGCAAAAATTTAAAATGTAGAATTCATTTCACCTGTAATCATGAGTTAGTGCACACACTGTAGCAGTATATGCTGTTTAGAAGATAACTTGTAATTGTTCATGTGTGGAAATTGAGGAGTCGGGTGGTGCTTAATTGGAGAGCAGCCTCTGCACATGCTGGCCCTGTAGTGCATCAGTTTAAAGTTTTTAGTTACTGTACATACTTGTATTTCTTATATGCATCATCAGTATGTGTTGCCCAAGTATGCGTTTGCAACAAGGATTTTTACTCCAGTTAGTTTCTGAATAGGAATTAAACATCCATCCATCTTCCTCCAGACCAGATGGGATATATTATCCTTCCAGTGAGTTCTGCTCAGGGTCTCCTCCCAGTTGGATGCACTTTTAGTGAGATGACCAGGAGGCATTCTGATCAGATGCCCAAACCGCCTCAGATGGCTCCTCTCAATACGAAGGAGCAGCGGGACTACTGTGAGCTCCCTCCAGATGTCCAAGCTTCTCACCCTATCTTTAAAACTGAGCCCAGACACCCTCTTGAGGAATCTCATTTCAACTGCTTGTATCTGAGGTGTCATTCTTTTGGTCAGTACCCAGAGCACACTGCCATAGGTGAGGGTTGGAACACAGACAAGCTTTGCCCTCTGGGTCAGTTCCTGAACCTCAACATTAAATATAAAAATATAACAATCTGCAACGCTGGGACTCAGTACAACTTGGTTTCTGCTCTTCCCTGCCACCATGTATGCATTGCACTGAACCTCCATGCCTGTCCCTGCAGGTGGTGGGCCATGGGGAAATGGAGTAACGGTTTAGCTAAGCTGCGGGTTGCGTGGTCGATCCCTGATCTCAATATAGTTTGGTGCATGTCTTCCTCCACTCTATCTCCCCGTATTTCCTGTCTCTCTTCAACTGTCCTATCAGAATGAAGGCAAAAAGCCCCCAAAAAATCATCTTTAGAAGTATATGTCAGAAAGAATATGATTATAATAATATAAGGATTAGGCTTATGAATTTTGAATTTTATTATCTGAAAGCGCTTATAGTACAAATCCCTGTGCATTACTGGTGTGAATGCAAGGAGTGCAAGGGTACAAAGATGCTGAACAGACATAATCAAGAAATGTAAGATATGCAATGGAGTGGCAGATTTGCACCAAGTTGATTAGCTAATTTTTATTAAATTAGTGCAGATTTGCATTTCAAGTGAGGCATTTACCACAGTGACAGGACACAAAAACATAATAGCCTAAAAAATATGACAGAGCTCAGTACAGAGGCACCCATCTTGGTTGGAAAATATTTGCACATTCATCTACAAAACTCCTGTATGTTGACTTATGCAGAGGCAAATATTTTCAATATATTTTTGCTTGCATTGCAAAAGCCTGTTTGCATTTTGCTTTTGACATTCAGTCATTGATATGTTGTTTATTGTATGTTTCATTGCAATAGAGGGGTGGCATAAACGCTTTGCACAGCTTCTGACAGGTCTTATTTGAAAAGTAGATTTGCCACATTTCTTTCCGTAATTCCAGTAAAAAGAAGAAAAAAAAAAAGTCTCCCATTCCGGCCAAGTAAACCCACCAAGGATGACACAAATGCAAAATCAAACTAGGGCCCTGCATATTTTGTTCCCAGTTTGACTTTCTGAGCTTTTAGGAGGTTTGTTCATGTGCTGAAAGGGCTTCTGACGAGTTTTTGTCCAAGTTTGAATTAATCTTATCTCATTTGATCTCTTTAAATTTGTCCTTTAGGTGACAGAAGATGTTTATCGACTGATCACAGATTACTACAACTTTGTCTGCCGTGGCCAGGTCAGTGTTAAAGGCAAAGGTCAGATGCTCACATACTTCCTGGAGGGGCGTCGACCGGGAACCCGGCCAGTTCAGAGCCCGCAGCAGCAGCAGTCCAGCAGCTCTGAGCGCCGGTCCAGTGCTTTTAACCACGGCAATGTGTGCACCAGACTGAGCCCCGGCCCCACCGTCACCACCTACGCCTCCATCAGAACCCCGAGCCCCAGCAACACCAAACCCACCACCTCCACCAGCACCTCCAGGTACCTGCCCTCAGTCCCCACAGCCATGGTGTGATGGGCATCTCCAATGCGCCATAAAAGACGAGGAAATGACAGTAGACATGAGCAACAAGTATGGTTAGCTACAAGTTAGCTTTAGCTTATTTAAGCTTGTTGAAAAAGGAAGTAGAGCTGCTCTTCTTCTATGGTTTGTGGGATGCAAAGGGGCTGATCGTCCAATGGAAGGCCTGGATTTGGGTCTGGACTGTGTTCAGGACTGATTTTGGCAGTCTAAAGTGGATCAGACCCTCACGCACAAAACTGACTTTGATACAGGATGCTTTAGCCACGTTGCTCTGCAATCAACCACCGTCCTCTCCAGGATTTCAGAGCCGACTACTAAAACCTGCATCCACAACAGTAATAACCTGCATCAAAATAAAACTGATAGTGTAGCACGCATCCGTAAAATTCCTTTAATGACTTTAGCTGACCCTTTTCTCTCAGTGTAAAACCAAAACAGTGCTGTTGCCTTAGCGACCACTCCTCACATTGAGTTTCTTGCCATTTGTTCTGTTGCCTTTTAGATCTTTTATTGATTTACTGGACAGGAAAACTTACCTATATATTTAAAAGCCAAATGTATAATTGTAAATGGCAGTAAAGGGTACAAAGTTGCCAAAATACGACAGGGCATTGCCTTCAGTTATGTCCAGGTTGGCAATTACGTTTACTTTTTTCGCGTTTCACTTTAACCCTCACGGCACATGAGGTGGATTCTTCTTGATCCCCTGAGCCGAGCCGCTCAGCGTCTTTAAGTGCATGATGCCACTGCTGCATTTCAGTCATGTTTGCTGTCTGTTTCCCTGTGATGCTTGACTTCCAGATTCTTCCTTGTCTAAAAGTGTAGCAATAAGAAACGTTTTTGTCTCCTGCTCAGGCCACGTTTACACAAAACAATCAACTGAAAACTGAACCGATTCTCATTTATGTTCCCAAAAAAGTTCGTCAGTCAAACAGCATTATGCCATGTACACCAATGCACAAAAACATGGAAGATGTTGCAGTATGCATGCCAGATCAGGTCAGATCTTGGCAGAATGACTTAGTAATGAAAAAACACAAACATGTTCACTTAGACTTTGCATTGATAGCGCCCGGATTTTAATCGGTGTCAGACATCAAGTTCATGAGTCCATGAGGGCTAGAGATCGTATGAAAAACTCAATAATATGACATCCTATAAAATAATGAGAAAAAAGCACACATCTTGTCTGTATTTGGAATTTTCTTTACAGTATATATACACTATATTGCTAAAAGTATTCGCTCACCTGCCTTGACTTGCATATGAACTTAACTGACATCCCATTCTTAATCCATAGAGTTTAAGTCATTGAGTGCTGGCCCTTTTATAAAATGGGAAGTGGCTTGTGCCAGCGTTTTTGGCCATTTTGAGTCATCTCTCAAGACCCACAAAATATTTTGTACTATGACTCTGAACACACATAATAGCTCAATTGAAAGAAGAAACTCTCTGTTTTATCATGGAAAAAACCGTTTGCAGTTTGTTCCATTCTTGATTTATCTGAAGTTGAATAGAGGCTAGTTTCACCAAAAACACCACTTTTTTTCTAGAAAGCTGAAAAAAATGCATTTTTGTGAAAGACAGTCTGTCAAGCAAAACAGTGATTTGGATGTTATATTTTTGCCTTCAATGACATAAAAGACATCTGAAAATTGTATTACAAATGTGATTTTATTGTAAAATAAATAAAATAAATAAAAATAAATACAAAATACAGCACAATACAACTGGACGGCTGCCACGGGACCCCCTATACACCCACGTCCTCTCCTGCTTGCTGTCCCCTGGCACTGCCTGTAAATTATAGAAGTAATAAAATCTATAATATGTATATTATATACAATCTATAATATATATATATATTTTTGTTCTTACCTCTTTTTCTGCCAACAGATGGTTTTGCAGAATTGCATGGGGCTTACTCTTCTCTCAAGTCTGCTTCTGAAATCACAGAGCTGGAGAGCATGAGTGATGTTTTATTCGATAAATTTGGCTGAATAATCAGTGGGTTCCTAACGTTGACTTACCTCCATCGCTCTGGGACGGAGAACAAGATCCACTCCGCTCACTCGGCAGCCATTCCTCAGGGCCTGGGTCTGAAAAGTCTGTCTCTGAAGTGTCGTCGCTGTATGCATCAAACTGGCCAGTGGATGCCCACGCATAGGGGAGACCTGGAGGCATTCTTTAGCCTCTTGGCTGGCTAAGGCAGATGAATGAAAGCGCTGATGATGGACTCGCTGTCGGTTTCAGTGAGTTACCGATTTCTCACGCAAAAGTTTAAAGTTTCATCCAGTGTCTGCCGGCGAAACTGGCCACTTGATTCCTCAGTTTTTTGGGGGGCATTTTGTGCCAATACTGAATATTTTAAGGTTTTAGCTTACATTACCTCCATCCCTGCACTTCCTGCTCTGATCTCAGTTGTTTTTGATCTACCGTCTCCTGTGTTCCAACTACATATCCCAGAAGCCCCAAAATTACTCACAGGGAGCGTGAGAGCGCCCCCTTGTGCCAGCCGCCACTTTTACATATATATACGTCAATGGCACTCAAGCGTTGGTTTTTAAATGACGTATATATACGTCAATGACACTCAATGAGTTAATATGACGTCAGTCCACCCTTTGCAGCTATAGCAGCTTCAGCTCTTCTGGGAAGGCTTCCCATAAGGTTTAGGAGTGTGTTTATGGGATTTTTTGACCATTCTTCCAGAAGCCCATTTGTGAGGTCACACACTGATGTTGGACGAGAAGGCCTGGCTCTCAGTCTCCACTCTAATTCATTCCAAAGGTGTTCTATCGGGTTGAGGTCAGGACTCTGTGCAGGCCAGTCAACTTCATCCACACCAAACTCTCTCATCCATGTCTTTATGGACCTTGTTTTGTGCACTGGTGCACAGTCATGTTGGAACAGGAAGGGGCCATCCTCAAACTGTTCCCACAAAGTTGGGAGCATGGAATTGTCCAAAATCTCTTGGTATGCTGAAACATTCAGAGTTCCTTTCACTGGAACTAAGGGGCCAAGCCCAGCTCCTGAAAAACAAGCCCACACCATAATCCCCCCCTCCACCAAACTTTACACTTTGCACAATGCAGTCAGACAAGTACCATTCTCCTAACTACTGCCAAACCCAGACTCATCCATCAAATTGCCAGATGGAGGAGTGCAATTCATGACTCCAGAGAACGCGTCTCCACTGCTCTAGAGTCCAGTGGCGGTGTGCTTTACACCACTGCATCTGACGCTTTGCATTGCACTTAGTGATGTATTGCTTGGATGCAGCTGCTCGGCCATGGAAACCCATTCCATGAAGCTCTCTACCACTGTCCTTGAGCTAATCTGAAGGCCACCATGAAGTTTTGAGGTCTGTAGCCACTGACTCTGCAGAAAGTTGGCCACCTCTGCACACTATGCACTTCAGCATCCCCTGACCCCGCTCCATCATTTTACGTGGCCTACCACTTGGTGGCTGAGTTGCTGTCATTCCCAGTTGCTTCCAGTTTGTTATAATACCATTGACAGTTGACTGTGGAATATTTAGGAGTGAGGAAATTTCACCACTGGACTTGTTGCACAGGTGGCATCCTATCACAGTACCACACTGGAACAGACAGAAACAGTCTGCATGCCTAGGTGCTTGATTTTATACACCTGTGGCCATGGAAGTGATTGGAACACCTGATCTAAATTATTAAGATGGGTGAGTGAATACTTTTGGCAATATAGTGTAGTTTCCATCACATTTTCAAAAGTAAAGGTAGGCTTAATATGAATATCTTGTGAATGGCTTAAAAACACAACTCTTCAAACATAACTACAAAAATTATACTAGCAACTTTCATCTTAAAGTTTTCCCATCCCAACCTTGCCAGTGTTTTAACATTAGCGAGCACTGCTTTAATATGGCCTATTTTTGCTTACAAGTTTGCAATGAATTCTGGGTAGGTCTCACTGGAAAGTCCCTAGATATCTGAACTCATGGGACTAATTTGCCACTGAGGAATACTTCTTAGTCCTCACACACTTGATGGTTTCACATTAGGGAAGCACAAACGCACTTAGCCTCAAATTCCACAAACTCCGTCTGTGCAGCGATCTGCACACAAAGCATGCTCATATGTCAGTCTCACAATTTCAAAGCACACACTCTGATCAGTTTCTAGTGGATGCCAGAAGTGCAACTGCTGTACTCTCATCAAGATATGTATCAGTTCTACTTCTACCGTGCCATATATCCATTTAATTTTAATTTCATAAATTTTACAGCATCTGGTCAACAGCCCATACTCAGAGTGTGAGAAGGGCAGACTTAAAAAAATTCTCAAGTATGACCGGACGAATGTTCTATCCATCACATTCATTACAGGCTATGTAGGGCAACTCAAGAGAGCCTGGCTGAAGACATCAGACATCCATAAATGCATGCATATTGGATATTCAGTACCTGCCTTTTGTTCAATTGAGAAGTCTTTTCTATAAAAACTGCACTCCATTATGTGTATTTATCCATATGTAAAGGACTGTAGGAGAAAAGGCTGTTTTAAAAGTGCCAACACCTTCTGGCAGATGTGAACTACATGCAAAGAATTTTGGGAGCCTGAAGCAGTGCAAGGCCAGAAGTCATCAGCACGTTTAAACCTTATTGGTTTACTGTATGGAACCTTCACCTTATGGAGTTCAGTTTTCAATGAAAAGATGCCTCGATTAAAAAATGATAGTAGGCAACAGATGTGGGTGACACACACCATTCTCTTGGATCATCACTTGGACATGTTCATCAGGGACACCGATTACGGCAGTCTAAGGGCATATGACTTTATGGATGTCTGATATCTGCAGCCAGGTGCCTCTGAAGTAGGGATTTGTTCATCAAATTAGCCAGTGCGAGATTTATGAATCAGTTAAACTAATTACCTGTCTTTTTTGATAAACATGTGCTTGAAATTCATTTCTGTAATGCTCTATTAAACTGTAATGAACCTCCCACCACTAGAGGCCGCTGTAGCTTTAGTTAATGGCTGCTGCCTTCCTGTCTGAGCTTTCCCATGGAACTTCCCTGGGCATAAATATGAGAAGCTTAGGGGTAGCTAAGTGGCTAGCGTGTAGTATAAACAGCGAAATGACAGTTTTTTAAGTAGTAAATGGAAATAAAGGGGTGTGTAGGCTGTCGAGGGTTAAATGACTCAGCTGAAGTGAAAAGAGGCCACATATCAAAGCAGGATATCGATGTGCACAGAGGAACGATGGCTGGCTAGCTGCTAGTGTTAGTCACGCTTTAGAGAGTACTAGGCTCACATGACACAGTGACACAATGACCCTGTGGGGAAATTGACTGTTTTCTAAGGATTTTCTCCTCTTTAGACTAGTCAGCTAAACTAAATTTAAATGAGCATTTAGCCGATTGGGGAAATAGACGCTAAGGAACATTCTGACTCTGAAGATACTAGACATATGAGGCATCTACAGTCCAACACTAAGTATACTTTCCAACATGAGCTCGACAGGCAGGCACTGTCATTGTTTGCTAACGGTGGAGCCAGTTGGTGAATAAAACTCATTTCAAAGCCACTCAGGAGAAACCAACTTCCCACCAAGAAAATGTTTCGTGTTGGTTCTTTGCTCTGTTAAAAACTGCTTTGATAGCTGCATCTGAGCTTGTCACTTCTGCAGCTTGCAGTTCAACAGGAACCATAACTGTAACTACCATAACTCTTGCCAAGGCTGGTCAGTAGAAGAGTGAAAACATTTCACAACTTGAAAAGATTTCAGCGCAGTTCTCTACACTTCTTTCATGAAGAAATGTTGTTACCTGCTTTGTACTTACTTACTACTGAACTATACCTGCAGCTACTGCCTCGTTCCTCTCAAATGATGCTTTTTGATCCGGTACATTTTCAGACCGGGTCCAAATGTTTAATATTGCAGCTTTGTGAGATGCATCTGCCTGATTGCAGACATGAAATCTGGCCAATCCATCAGCTTTGCTGGGTTACATTTCTAAAGCGAAATGCTCTTGTCTGCATGTGCAAGAAGCACCACTCCACTCTGCTGGAGATACTTACAAAATATGTTTTAGATAAGATTGACCTGTTGTGTAAAAAGTACTTTGAATAGTTAGGCAACTAAAGAAGCTCTATATATACATACCAGCTCCCAGGTGTGATTTATTAAATTGCATATTCGCCTGTTTTGTCTTTACATTGAATATATTACACTAAATGTGCATGCAATTCATAAAGTTGGTGCAGAAAATATACAAAACAATGCATATGCAGGGGTGCAGATGGCCTAGTGTTTAGGTAACACCACATGTGCACAGGTTTTTTTTACTGCATGTCATTCCCCACACTCCCATCCCTCTTTCCAGCTCTATCAACTGTCCTATTGCCCTTATCGTGGTTAAAAAAAAACCTGCAAAATAGTTATTTTTAAAAAATGAACATGCAAATGAGTAAATTCCACTCATAAAGTTTGTGCGCATTATGAAAATATTCTCAAACAGCTGTACAAAATACATATAAAATGCAAATGCAGCTAATAAAATTGTTGCACAAAATCAAACAATAAAAGCTGCAGAGCTGTATTAGATTTTAGGTTTATTACACTTTGGGCCATTATGTTGGTGAGCATTAAAAACAGTAATACACATTTGAAAACTTTTCTGTTTGCAGAGAAGCTGTATCCTGTTCACATGTCATTGGGGACAGTCCCATTAAGAAAAAAAAAGTTAGCACTCTTGAACTTTTAATGTTCATGCAGCAAAAACACGACTGTTATTCAGTTAGGCCCATCATTATTTGGACAGCAGCACATGTATTTATCACTCTGCTTCTATTAAAGCTAAATAAATGTAAAATGTACAATCATTCATTTTAATTCCATTGTGGTGGTAGATAGAAGAAAATGTTAAAAATTGCACCGCTGTTCAAATATAAAGGGACCAAACTGTTAATGAACAGCCAACTAAAGGTTCCCGTTTGGGTCTGGTGTGGTTGTGGTGTAAACGTGGCCTCAGCCTCCTCACCTCCTGCATGCTGTAGCCGGCTGGATCCTCTCTTTGACCTGATAGTGTATGTAGCCAATAGAGTGTGCATAGCTAGACACACCGGTTTGTATCTCTGTGGTGCATGACTTAGAAACTTATTTTCTGTATCTTGCGAGTGATTCCTTCCCGATGGGGATATATTTAAGAAGAAAACCTTTTTCTGCGTGCTTGTTTATTAACAAAAACTATTTTCTATTGTTGAAATATTCTGTTGGACTATTTTTATGAACTAAAACGCTGCTTTGACAGGGAGAAGAAAAAAACGCTGTTTATGAGGAGACACCCAAACCTCGGTGTCTGGCTTCCTCATACAAACCCAGATGATTTATTTTATGGTAGAGCATGCTACTCACAGTACGGCTAACCACAGCCATTAACTCTCCTCTAATCTGTCCCAGCATGCACCGCCTGCAAGCCTGTGGCTCTCCCATGCATGCTTTGAAAGAGCGAACACAGGCCGAGCAGCAGCGGCGGATCAGTTTTAATGTAGTCTTCATGCATGCGCTCACGGTAGCGGTCCTCTCGAATGTAAGGTGCTTCTTTGAACCGTGTCTTCTTCTTTATGAGTTTTTGCGTGTATGAACATTCTGAGGACATTTTTCAGGACGGTGTTGACACCAGGCGCTGGGGGGAGGGTTCCTCCTCCTCCCCCCTCCTGCAGGTAGCTGGTTTTTTCAAATGTGCCAACCTATTTTCATAAACATATCAGACTTTTTCTTGTTGAGCTGTAGCACAACTGAATGTGTGGCTACGGTTGATGTACTTTTTCTTTGGTTGTTGTTGAATGCCTGTGTTTTTTGAGCTGTTCCTGAACAGTTTTGTAACTTAAAATAACGGCAAGTGTTGATTTTGGAGCGACTATAAGCAGACTGAAATGATCTTCTTCTTCTTATCATATTTAAGATAGATTTTAAAGTCTATACGGTAGCTTGAATGCTCACTTTCTGTTTCAAAGAGATTAAAAATGAGGATTTTTATACACTTGCTTTAAACAGTTTAAGGAGAGTTGCTGGAAAGGAGTAGTGTAAAATATTTTTCCTGTAAATTGGATATTTTCATACTGTATGATACGGGTTTCAATTGTTATATGTAGGTATCACTAGATATTATTGTACATTGTAGAGTCTTTTTCAAAGATATATTACAAATGATGAACTATTTGTCGAGTTTTTTGTTGCAGATGTATTTATTGAGATGTTTTATGTGAATGTAAATTTTGTTAAAGATGATATTTTATACTAAGTGTTTGCACTGCGATGATATTGACGTATTAAGGTTATCAAAATAAAGCAAAAGGGGACGTGTCCCCTGAAGTAAGAGGGCTCTTCCTGTGCTCCTTTTTAGTTCACACACTGTACACAAACATACGGAGAGGCCATCAAACTCGGTTATAAAGTTATGTAACAGTAGAAAAACAAAGCAGCTGATGTAAGAATCGGGGTCAACGTCAGCTCGATTGTGCTGTTTTTCAGGAGGAGCCTCATGCTGGTGTTATGAACATTTCTGCTACCTGAAAAACAGAAAACAGGGTGTGTTTACAGGCAGATAGTAGCCCCTGTACTTCAAATAAAGATAAAAACAATGAGTGTAGTTATTCATTGGTTACAGGAGAAGGAAGCAAAATGTACAACCCCAATTCCAACAAAGTTGGGATGTTAAAGCAGAATGCAGTGATTAGAAAATCCTTTTTAACCTATATTTTATAAACAGCACAACAACAAGACACTCAATGTTTACACTGACAAATTTTCTTTTCTTTAAGGAATACATACTCATTCTGAATTTAGGGTCTTCCACACGTTCAAAAAAGTTGGGACAGGAGCATATTTACCACCGTGTCACCTTTTCTTCTAACTACACTCTCATCCCGGGACTGAATAGTTGAAGTACTGCAAGAGTTCTTTCCCATTCTTGCTTGATGTGCATCTCAAATTGCTCAGCAGTGCAAGTTTTGCATGCAGGCAGAGGTGGAAAAAGTGCACAACTGTTACACTCAATAAAAATAAAGTTACTCTGATTAAAATTTTAGTAAAACTGAAATTACTGGCCTATAATCCACCCAAGTAAAAGTGGAAATGTCTTAATTTAAAGTTTACTTTTAAATGCTGATTACTGAAAAGCTACTGAGGATTTATACAGTAAAATATGATCTTTCCTTATTGGCGAGATCAACAGGAGAATAGATCTCCAGCCAGGTTTTTCAGATAAAGTCACACCTCTATAATAAAGTTAAATACACAACAAAATTGATCATTCTAATTAAACTCATATAGAGTTAAATTCATCACTTTAAGTCAGCTTTTATACTAAGGATAATTTATACCTGGATCCAAGTACACTAGGGCCCAAAGTCCGGTTCATTTGGGTCAGTGTGAATGCAAACGTTCGGCCACCCTGGGCGCAATTGTAAGATGGCCTCAGACGAGATTCAAGTGGACTCTGATATAGTTCGGATGAGATGTGAATGCACCCGTATACGGGACAGAGAGTCACATCAGCTATCTGGCATCATCATTAAAACAGATCGTCTTTTCCTGGTGTGGCAGTTCATTCACATTTTTCCTCAATAAAGGGTGGAAATCATCAGAATCAAGTCAACAAATGTTCTGTTCTGACTCACTCACTGAGATGAGATGCAAAGGCAAGAAAAGTCTCCTGTAACCTCAAAAACTGTTGTGCTCACACAACCTGAGCCCATTTAATCCTCTAAGCTGCACGTATATGTGTAGATATGAAGAGCGACCCTACTGGCATCTCAAAAATTGATTTTTAAAACATCCATGTTGGCAGGACTGACTTTTTTGCCAGGTTTAAACATAAACAGTGGTCCCTCAGGTTATGACCCGAGTGATTGCCATGGCAGCTTCTTCTTTCGCCTCCTTGGCGGCTTTGTAATCCATCTGCATGCATACCATCAGCTGCTGTATCAGACTGAGTACAGGCAAGTGGGCCTAGGCATGGATTGATATTGCTAGTGTGAAAGCAAGCCAGTGGGAGGAAGGGAGAGGAAATAGTTGCCTGATGTGAAAGCACCCTAAAATCTTTATTGGTCCTTACTACATATAGTTAATGTACACTTTTTAAGTATTAAATATTTTACAGTTTCACAGAGCTGCGGTAACTCTAGAAAATTTGTGGTAAGCTGGGTCTCCTCTGGTAAGAACAAAGCATAGACTTCGTAGCAAGAATATGTACTATGAGCCTTTAAGCGGCACCTGTAGTCACAGGCAGGAACTTTAACTCAGTGGGTAACTTCAGCCATGGTGCAAATGTGTCTCACATTAAAAACAACAAAAATCCAACAGAAACATGACCCAAAAGACCTAGCAGGGATCACTGTACAATGGGACATCTAAATAAAACTTATAAAAACACATCTAAACACTGTCCAAGGGCTTGAGGGGGAATTTTTGCAGTCAACAGAGGTGAAAGAAGCACAAGAGTATGAAACCCAATTAAAAGTACTTGGGTTCTCTGGTTAAAACTTAGTGAAGAAGTAAAAGTACAATTACCCAAAAAACTACTAAACTACAGTCATTTGAGTAAATGTTATTAATTACTTTCCAGCCCCTCATGCAGGCCAGGCTAGTCCCCGACCTCTTTTACTGTGAAGCCATGTTGTTGTATTTCTACCTACCTAATATTTAGGTGAATAAATAACTTAATGTAAGTGTAATTTTAATGTCGTTCCCTTAATTCCCCTTAAAGAAAGTCAGAGCTCTTGAAATTGGAGTATGAAAACTTTTCTGACCAAAAAACCCAAGCTTCTCAGATCAGCTTATGGAGCAATAAACAAAGTTTAAGACTTCTTGATTGATGCTGGCTGTGATTTCCACTAAAATTGAGTCAGTTTTCAGACAGTATTTGAATTTAGCTGAAACTTCTGCGTATAAAAACCTCTGTGCAATAATGTCATTAGTCACAGCTGCTAACTTAAGGCTAACATGTTCCAGATTCCTCATCCTGTCCATGTTTGCTCTCTGAGCCATAATGAATGTGATTAAATCCACCTGTGGAGGTTCTGACCCTAGAGGTCAAAGGTCAGGATCCAATGTTCTGTTCCTGCTTAAATGAAGCTAACAGATGTCAGCACCTGTAAATCACACACCACTGAGACGAATCATCTGAAGACTTTTGCTAACGACTGCACAGTCCTGGTTAGAAACAGTCGTTCATATTGGTATTGGATAATTTTCTCTATCTGATAACTCATCCTTCAGCAGCTCTTTGCCTCAAATACTGATGCTGTATGAAATTCACGAGCCTTATATTTTCTTCAGCAGGTCTCTGAAGTCATGTCAACGTCTAACTCTGAGCATAAGGTAAGAATTTCCCATGTGCTGCATTTGGTGTAGTGGTAACCTTTATAAATGTGGTTTTCTTTATAATAATGATAATAACTTTATTTGTATAGCACTTACAAAAACATGGGTTTACAGAGTGCTTTAACATGTGCAGAAGCAAACAGAAGAACAAAGCAACAGAACCCAAATAAAGGACAAAGAAGATAGAACAAATGACACCCGACAACATCAGCAGAATCCAAAACACTTTGAACCAAGAAACATGATCGAGAAATAATTCAAAATACATCAAAACCCTGGCGCCATGTAATGCCATGAAAACCAAGACATCATAGGACATCCATCAGAGTGCAGACATCATGTGATGCTACACAACTAAGACATCGTGGACATCATCAGGATGCAGGCAAGACACAGACATCAAGTGCCATAAAAACAATAGGAACCCAGGCAATACAGGAACCCAGCTACACTAGCTGAGACCAAGAGGACCAAAATTTGTGCAACAGTTGTTTGGTTAAAGTTTAAACCATCATGATTTTGGTAAATTGAGCATTTTTGTTATTGGGATAAACTTGTGTTTCATGTGTTACTCAACCTGTGTTACGTATTTGACTTAGAACAAGTCATTGTTGACTGTTGAATTTACACACAAAAAAAACCCAAACAGGTCAAAGTCCTGTGTTTGTTTGGCAATCCGACCACTCCGACCTCTTCTCCATGCACATTTCTCTCCCTTTAACACACATCGCCTCCATTAGAGAGCAAATTAAAGCTTTTTTTTTTTTTTTTTTTTTTTTTTAAATAGAGGATTTCCTGTAAACACAGGGAAGAGGGTAAAAATGCAACATTTTCTGTGTTAGAAGGAATGAGCTGCATGAAACAATACCAAAAAGATATGACACAGTTATAAGTACTGGGGATTTAGAAGTGTATACTTTATGGAGACCAAAAATTAAGGTCCCCTATTGTTTCAGCCGGGACCCCCTTTGACTGATTATAATATTTTCTTTTTTTTTTCAGCCTCACTGTCAGTCAATAAAATTCCTATTTTGTTAAAAAATTTACTGTACATTTAAAGTAGCTGCAATGATTTCAGTGACTTCTCTAGGCTTGTCTGGTGCTACAGATCATCTTGGAGTCTTCCTGAGTCTTTGATGCAGCTGCAAGTCTTCAGCTATCAGTTCTTCTCAGAGTCCAGTCATGATCTGTATTTTCTTGGTTGAACAGACAAAAAATCTCACACAAGTGGGCTGTTACAAAATAGAGGAGTGCAGCCTCCTGCAACTCTCCTGCCTAGCATTGAGTGCTACTTTTCCACTCTAATCCAAAATGCAAAGTCCTGGACTTGAACTACAGCATCAGTTTATCTGAGGTGACATCAATGAACTGCTACTCTTCTGCAGTGCTTGTGTTGCTTTGCATTGCCTTAACACGCCTCCAGTCATGAGTCTGCGCCCCCTTGAGGGGTCACACGACCCACCTTGGGAACTCTGTATCTGGTCAAAACACTTTATAGAAACAGAAACTTGAACTTTCGGAAGCAACTTTATAAGAACTCCCGGTTTAACTGTAGCCATTTTCCCAAAAAATGTAAGTGTGGCTGAAGCAGTCTGTTTCAATTATTTATCCTACATGTACTTTGAAAGATGGTGACATTTTTCGAGAAATACCTGCTTTAAAAAGATGTTGAATAAAAAATAAATAGCTGCTATTAATGAGTAGGATTTTTTTGGTGATTAGTTCTCTAGAGCACTGGTGTCAAACTCAAGGCCCGGGGGGCCAAATCCGGCCCGTGGAACAGTTAAATCTGGCCCCCAAAGTGATCTCATATTTCTGTTATAACTGGCCCATCAGTCTGAGGTTGCAGATTTCCTCAAGTATAAAAATGTAAACTTATCCTTGATGATTTAAGATATCTTTGTTAAGTCATAAAATCTGAAAGAGTAAGAAGTGAAAATATTTAGATAAGAAGTCTGGAATGCGGTTAAAGAAAATAATTGGTGTTTTAATTTCACATTTTTCGATTTAGCATCTCACAATTAGGACTCTAACGTAGGATTTTGACTTTTTATTTCATACTTTGAGCAGTTCAACTCATAATTTTGACTTCTCATATAATATTTTGAGCTTTGAGATTAATAATTCTAATTTTTAAGTGATATTTTGCCCTTTTTAACTAATTATTTTGTATTTTACCTCATATTTTCAGTGCTAAACTTTGACTTCATAATCCCATAGTTTGACCTTTAAAACTCACAATTTAAAATTGTGAATCATATTTTGACTTTTAATTTTATGATAACAAATTTTATTTCATATTTTGACCTTTTAAACTCATGATTTTGACTTACTCTCTAATGTATTTGCCATATTAAAACATTATTTTTCAATTTCAATTTCATGTTTTCACCTTTTTGAACTAATAAATTTACTTTTCTCAGACTGTGAGCCTTTAAGGTGATCTTTTTAACTTTTTAAATGTCAAAATCGTTTATCATCAGTGCCTTTTTTTTTTTTTTTTTTTTTTTTTCCATATTTTATTACCGGTGAAACAAGGTTGACAGTTTATGGTTAAAAGGTGACCCTGTCAAGGCCCATTTATGCTCAACATTACATACAGATCCGGATAGGGACGGAGCCTTCTGTCCGTGCTCTGCGTTCATTTCATCCGTATTTCTGCACGTTTCCATAAAGCTTGCGGATACGGGCCAAACGGGGCAGTACCACCGGAAACCGTGGGGGCAGTGTTGCTGTCACTACTCGATACTTACCTCTAGTGAGACACGAAGAGGAAATAGCAATGGCGAAACTTTTTGAGGAAAAGTTTTGCGAGTTAGTTAGAAACGCTGCCTCTGTTTTTGTCTTTTATGGAAGAGGTACATTATCAATACCTCCGCCACAGTCACCATGTTTGTTTTTGAGTTTGTTGTTGTCATAAACTTTTGACTCTGGGCTGCCCCCCGGTGGATGTATTGGTTAACATCCATGCCAACGTAAAGGACACATGGAAGTATGTGAGCAGTGACGGTAACATTGTTTGAAAAGGACGCATACATTTTCGTACGGAAAGGGAGTATAACTGGGCCTTTAGGCCCTCAGGTTAGTCCTGAATCCAGAATCTGGCCCCTGCTGTGATTGAGTTTGACACCCCTTCTCTAGAAACAACAGACTCAACAGTTGATAGAGGAAGCATGTTGGCAACAACCAACCTCGCTATCAGTCTATTTAGTCCTGGTTCACAGGTCATGGAGCTGGTTCTGTTTTGTAGACAAAGCTGTGCCTCTCATGTCTTTGCTGACTCTGTCCAGTGCGTACTAAAGTTACATTAGCCAATGGCAAAGCCCCCTGCTGTCTTTTAAAAGTCAGGTGTATGACTCATGACTCAGTCTGGGTTGTTTTCCAGAAAAATGTAAATAAAGGCACCTCCAGACTGCATGCTGGAAATCTCCCAAATTAGAACTACATTTAAGCAGTCACTTTTATCCTAGTTGTCTTGTTTGCTTTAACAGGTCTTATATAGGCCATCAAAAGTATTAACTGCACATTAAAGTAGCTGACAGGGACTTCTTAGGATCTAGGACACAAAGGTACCATGCATCCCAGTGCACTGCCAGGTTTAAATTTTGTAGTACGCACATAATGCAACACTAATCAACCACAATCAACCAGGCAACTGACTTTTAAAACATCAACCAGCTAAATTAGAGAGAAATGTACTATGGTGTTACACCTTATTAAAGGAACATTAGGTAAAAGTTTAACTTTAATCTATCTACATATTTATTTGTGCACCTTCCAATGTCCTTTTAGCTCATTAGTGTTAATAAAGCCAATGTGATGTGGAGAAGCTGAGATAGAGCATGCCATGGATGATTTCTGCCGTGTGTGGAAAATATCCGAGTCGTCTTGGTTTGGAAACCAGTCACTGACAAAATATGTGAACTTCCATTGTTTCTGGACTTCGTCATGGACTAGCTGGCCGGAGCCACCTGTTGTACCACAAATTACCCTTGACCATTACTATTACCAGTGATGCTACACTACACACAATCTTAACCCTCAGTCTCAAAATGTGCGTTCCCAAGAAGTGCAAGGGCTGTCCCAGTTCTCTTGAGAGTTGAGTTTACTGCCCTCTACAGTCTGAAATTCTAAGTCACGAGATAGCCCTTACACTTGGTTTTAAGGGACGAGTTTGAGGGCTTTACCTCTCTTAATTCTGAGATGTTCCTGGAGCACCCTTGGTTTGAGGTTATCACTCAAAGAAAGACGGCGGTGAATGCAGGGAAGAAATCGAGCTACAAATGTAAATGTCTTTGTTAATAGAGATCTAAAAATTATGAAAACCACTCCAATATCTTAGTTTAATGTTTTAATGTTTTTTTTTTTTTTTTTTTAACCATCATAAGCCGGTAACTGTGCCGCCATGGACAAGCCTATGGCGTCATTTTCATAGCGGTGATGAAGTTATGTTGTTTTAACAAGATACAGGTAACCTGAAATGTATGGAAAGTCATTTTTATAAAATAACCGCCCTAGTATGATCTACCGTATCCGCTTATCTGTCAGTAGTTGCAACTGGTGTTTGGCGTTAACTAATGGCCGTGTGATACAGTGATTTTCAGCTGAATATGTCCGTGGTTGTGGTGTTTATACATGTTATTAGGTTAAATATTAACTCGTTCTCATTCTTCTTCTTTTCCCCTGAATCAACAGACTATGCAGTTTTGGTACATTACTGCCCTCTACAGTCTAAAATTGTAACTGGTATTGAGGGGTGTCCCATTTCTCAGTCACAAGACGGACCTTACACTTGGATGTAAGGGGCAGGTTAAGACTGAGGGTTGAGCTTGAGAGTAAGATTGAGGGTAAAGGGGAGAACTGGGATTCAGCTTAAAGCCCAAGAACAGAAACAAGGAAAGAAATGAAAAGACATAAACACAGTGTGTGTCGCTATCATGGCTTACTTTTCCTAGAAAAATAAAATTAATCCTGCTAATAAAATGCATGCACAGTGCGCACAGGATTACAGCCGAGTGCATCACTGTAAATCATACTAACCAATGGCAAACCACCTGCTGTCTTTTAAAAGTTAAACGTATGACTCATTCTGACTTGTTTCTCAGAAAATATAAATAAATACACTTGTGGTTTCTGTCTTACAAAAAAACACTACGGAGAAAAAGTCATTTGACTTCCTGTTTGTCTTGTTTCCTTCTGTGAGCATTATAGAGGCATCATTATTAATCTGAGCCTCTGTGAAGAACACAGTTACAGGACCATTCAAGTACAGTGGTGGGTCAAGAAGAAAGATGGAGGGGGTTTAGTGGCCTCACCATCAACAGGATGCTAGTTGACTATTATTTATCCATGATACTAGAAAGATTATTTTGAATTTGTAATGTTTTATAAAAGGAAGGCGACGGATAGGATTTAATTAATGCAAATGCTTATTATTGCCAAGTACATTTTCTCATACAAGGAATTGAACTTGCTCTTAGGTGCAAAATAAATAACCTAGATGAAGTGTTGCAGCATGTTCCATGAGCACCATTAAGATATAGGTGCATGCTTTGTAATAAACTTTGAGATACAGAGCTAGTTAAGTGTATTGGGGTCAAATTGATGCACAAAACAATAACAATTATATGTTAATGCTAATATGGCTTCCATCTGATCACATACTTAACCCCTAGAAACCCAGTTTTTGGTAAAAGACAAATCTATGGCCACCTCAAAAGACAACACTTTAAAAAATAAAAGGTTTAGCTCCTACAGCTTAGAAAAGACCAAAGATTCATGACAGAAGAGTTGAATTTCACACTCAATTTAAAGAGATTTCTGGAGTTAATGTGCAATAAATCTCTCTATGGGGGGGAGGCAGTGTTGCACATTTACAATTTCTTCCCTAAAACTTTATCATGGTGGTAATGCTTAACACCAGCTAATTCATTGGTCATCACCATCATAGCATGGCAGTGTAATTTCATTGCATATGCAATCTCAAAAATGCTTTTCTAGCTCAGTTTTGTCAGAGCTAAGATATCTGCAGAGAATAATTACCATTTTCCATGGACTATTTTTTTTGACTAATTTTCTCATCCTGCAACAAGAAATAGGTTAACTGGTACCAATGTGCATACAAGATAAAGTATTTACCACAGTGTGCTTTGTTATAGTATTGGAATCACAGAAAATACAGTAATAAGTACAAAAGTGCATACAAGGAAAGGCATTTTATCACAGCAAGTTTTCTGGCAGTATTTGAATGAAAGTGAATAGATTAATTTGTGTAAATATGCAGATGAGGTGAGGCATTTTACCACAGTAAGCTTTCTTACAGTACTGGAGTAACAGTGTATAGAGAGATTAGTGCATGTGTATACAAGGAGAGGCAACAAAACAAAAATCAAAATGCTTTTCTAGCTCAGTCTTATCAGAGCTAAGATATCTGCAGAGAATAATTACATTTCCATGAACAAGTATAGCTCCTACAGCCTTAATTTTCTCATCCTGCAGGTTAACTGGTACCAATTTACATACAAGGTAAGTATTTACCACAATGAGCTTTGTTACAGTATTTGAATTACAATAAATAGTGTAATTAGTACAGATGTGCATACAAGGTAAGGTATTTTACCACAGCGAGATTTCTTACAATATTTGAATTAAAGATAATAGAGAAATTAGAACAAATGTGCATACGAGGTAAGGTATTTTACCACAGTGATCCTTCTTACAGTATTTGAATTGCAGTGAATAGAGCAGTTAGTGCAAATTTGCATACGATGTAATGTATTTTACCACAGTGAGCTTTCTTACAATATTTGAATTACAGATAATAGAGAAATTAGTACAAATGTGCACCAGGGTAAGATATTTTATCAGAGCGAGCTGTCATACAGTATTTGAATTACAGAAAATAGAGAAATTAGTACAAATGCCCATACAAGGTAAGGTATTTTACCACAGTGTGCATCTTAGAGTATTTTGGTACAGTAAATAGATTAATGAGAACAAATTTATTCGCCTGTGAGGTGAAGTATTTACTGCATTGAGCACATACAGTATTTGAGTTACAGCAAATGGATTAATTACTGCAAATGTGCTTATGAGCCGTTTTGCCACAGTGAGCTTTCTTACAGTATTTAAGTTACAGTAAATACATTAAATGGTGCAAATGTGCATATGAGGAGAGGCGTTTTACAGTGCATGAATTGTTCCGTTTTGCTTTCATGCCTCAAACAAACAGCACCAGGGTTCATTTGGTAGATACTAAAGGTGGGAGAAAAAATCGTTTCTTAGATGCGTCTTGATGTGGAGGTGGAAGATTCTGAATCGATTTATAAATGTCCAATAATCGATGATCGTTTGTAATTTAAAAATTCAATACTGTGGAATAGAATGAACAAAACGTGGAGCTCTGACATGCAGAGCATAACAGCAAGATTTATTTATACAGTTGTGTATCTGTGAAGAAGGACATTTTTAAGTCTGTAATTTCAGACGTGTTAAGAGGAAAGGATGCTGCTACCTTTGGTTCAGAGCAACTGTAAATTTCCAGTTTACACACATCTTCTATCAGAGGAAAAAGGCATTTAATTTAGCTCTATTTTTCTAAAAACAAATGTAATGTTTTTATTATGTTTGGCACAGAGAGAATAACAGAAATGTAAAAAAAAAAAGAAAAAAAAAACAAGTGCAGCAAAATGCATCAATAATTGATTACGAATCGAATCGTAGCCCTACAAATATAATTGAGTAGAATCGTAAGGTGCCTAAAGATTCCCACCTCTAGTAGCGACCCTTCTTTTCAAGCAGAGCTGAGCTCATTTGTTTGGTCCGTACCAGAGTTCGTCTGTGTTTGTGAAAGTGATCTTAAAAACCTCCTTAACACAATGAGGTGATCTTAGAGTCATGGTGGATATTTCCACAATGTTTGAGGAAAATCTGTGAAAGTGCTCTTCAGTAGAGATGGGCAATACCAATTGTTTTTAATTTGATACGATAACGATGCTTTTTGATGTAATTTTATTGAAACTGATACCAATACTTTTGAAGAAAGAATAAAATATTGGGCTCACAACCTTTCAAAAGTTACACATTTCAGGCAGTTAAAAAGGCGTATGCAAGTCATTCAGAAATTCCTTTAGGGAGAAACTTCAACTAAAGTAAAATGTTTAAGCAGGTTAAAAAAAACTATAATCATAGCACAAACTTGTATATAGAATTAAAATATCCACAACATAACCATTTTCTTTTCTTTTTTTAAATTCAGATAGAAGGGTTAGCCATCAATACCCACTAATTTGAAACAAAAATGTAAGAAATACAAGTCATCAAAGATTTTCATAGAAATATATATCTTGTTATGTTTCTACAATTTGGTCTTTATACGTTTTATGGAATTGGCATGTGGTCTCAGTATTTTTTATGTTTTCTTACTATTTTGAAATTTACTTAGGGACCACACTGAGAGAGAAAGACAGCCAGGTTCACATCACAGACTATAAAATGACTTCATATGCGAGCGAGTGGAGTTGCTGAAATCTGTGTTACTCATTAATGATTGGACCTCAAAGTCGCATGGTACGTCAGGATAGACATGTCCGATTGGTCCTTAAAGCCATGTAACACGGACGAGCAGGTAAGGCATGTTTGATTGGTCTCCAAATTCACGTGACACAGACTGGCAGTAAATCCAAAACAGTCTGGAAGAGAGAGGCAGGGAGGCACTCGGCGAAGAAGCGGTGGTGAGATGTATTTTATGGTAATCATTTGGTATCGATACTTTGCTAAAGGGATCAATACCAAAAGAACATCGGTAAATATCGATATATCAATACTTTAATATCGATACTCCCATCACTACTCTTCAGTTACAACTTAGTATAGAACAGTATAGTCAAGTATAACAAGCAAAGGATAAACATGATGCCAAGTGACCTTGACCTGAGACCTATGACCTTCAAAATTTAATAAGAATTTCCTTGAGTCAGAGTGGATAGTGGTGCAAAGTTTGAAGAAAATCCCTTACAGCATTCTTGAGATATCAGGTTCATAAGAATGGCAGGTGTACATCATGGATAAGCTGAAAACATACCAGTGCTCCTTGCTGTTACTGGTGCAGAGACATTAAAACTCCTTACTGTACATTTAAAGAAGCTTGCAATAACATTTTGGGGTGTTTTACATGAAAACAAACAGAAAAACCCTTTGGTGCTGATCTTTGTGTGTTTTTGTGCCTGGCTGAGTGAGAGGGGATGTTTTAAGTCCTGCTGCAGGAAGAGCCAACTTCCAAACATTCATCAGTGATGTGAAAATGTGTTTGTGTGTTTATAGAGCAGCTGGAAGTGCTGTGGCATGTGCAGCATCCTGAGTGACAGGTTGTCAGGGTAACACAACAAGACTGCCCTGACATGTTTAAAAAAAAAAAAAAAAAAAAAAAGATCAAGGTCGTGTTTCTCAACGAGTCAATGATAAACCAGTCGGCCTTTTGCTTCTTCTTTGTGATTCATGCTGATTGTGATGGGATGTCGATACTCGACGATTTACTGCAGCCAATCAGTGAATGTTATTGTGAGTGTTTACCACCTGCCGGACTCTCTGGTATGATCAAAGTCGCCCCGGTTCAGAAGTGCCAGTGACCACGCTCACACAGAGATAAGTGAGAGGAAACGGCCCTTTTTGGGCAGCGTTTACAGCTGCGATAAAGAGGAACCAGAGTCCATCATCAGCCTGAGTCAGATGTTGCTGAGGGACATTAGAGCTGTGACGCAGCTGAGCAGGACACACTGCAGGGGTAATGATAGTTTTACTGCCCCCCTCACACAGCTTACCCAATGACCCCGTGTGTCATAACATCCCTTACTGTAAACGCCGCAGGAATCTGGAAAGCGCCGCGTGGGAGGACGGACATTAACCCCCTTGCTTAAGTGTGTGTTTGCATCTGTCTGTATGACTTTGCATGTACATACATTCATCATTTTTTATATTTATCTGCATGCAGGTGTGTTTGTCTCCATGTTAAAGTGGTTGCATTCTTGAGTGTGAGTGAGGCCAAACACAAGTTGAACTTTCAGCTTGACATCAAACGTGTTACGTCTGCAGCATGTACCCGAGAACAAACTAAAAGACTGTTAGAAAAGATGGAGGCACTGCTCTCCTGCTGCCTGAAGTCCAGGTCAAAGCCAAAGTTTCAGGGATCACAAGAAAGTCTGACAGGTTCTAAATGTAGAAAACTTCTAAATGTAGGTTAAAAAATATCAAATAATGATAACTTTCTTCCTGCTTAGGTGGGAGAAATTCTTAGTCTTTATCTGTAATTTTTCATCTGCATGTGAGAATCTTCAACATGTCTTCGTTTCAGAACAACACTCCTATTTAAAGCTGAAATTCAATAAGGAATCAGCTTCATAGGCCTGCCCACAGAATTGACTGGACCCTGAAGAACCATGAGAATGGGCCCTGAAACATCATCTGAATCTGATCATATCTTTTAGTGTTCATGTTAACAGAGAAGTTTGACTTGCTATTCCACATAGGACAACGGTGCCACACAGCAAAGTGCCACGGGTTTTCTCCAACTGAAGGCAAGCGACCTCGCCAACTGGAAGGGTATCGAGAGCGCTGCACCGTGGTGTGCAGTTCTCATCAGCGGGCAGAGATCACGGGAGAACAGCGAGTTCATGCTATTTTACCTTTTGGGGTTAAATTATCATCCATTCCGGTATAAGTCCATGATATTATTGCTTCTGCCACTGGCAGAGTACATTAGGAAGTTAAAAGGTTAATGTTTGCTTAAAGGAGCCCTGTGATTCACTGGTGACCAGTCCAGGGTGTACTTCGCCTCTGGGATAGGATCCAGCCCCCCCGCGACCCTGAACGGAATAAGCGGTATAGAAAATGGATGGTTGCTTAAAGGATCTGTGGTTTCATGTAAAATTCTTTGGCTAAATACCTCAAAAGTTAACTTTTCCTCATCAATGGCACCATTGTAGCTCTGTGACCCACTGACCTCTCAGTGACCCTTTGCTCTCACTGCAGGATGAGATGTAATGCTGATATAGTGATGATTTATTATTGGAGTCTGTGCATTGTGTTGTATTTTGAAAGAAAGAAAGAATTGACAACGGGAATATGGCAGCGGCCAGCACTGGAAATAGACCTGCAGCGTATCTCAAATGAAGCGGAGAGGAGTGGCGCTTGCTGTGGAAATGCTCCGATAGACTATAGACACTGTGTGTGGAAATTGGAGGTAAATCTCTGATCGAGATGAATTCAATCAGACTGGGAAAAAAATGCTCATGTAAGCGCTGCTATTGTCCCACTCAAACGTATCTCTGTCCCAAATCTGGTGAGTTAGGATCTTGTCGCCTTAGCTGACAGCGCCCACAACTGCAGTTTCAAAGTGCTTCTCACCAGCGTTTATTGTTGGTAGGCTACAAAAGTTGACTCCTGCTTTTCTGAGTAGTATCCGTAATGCCTTCTTTAAAAAGCAGTGGGTGCAGACCTGGAAACTTTACCTTTGGAAAAACGAGTTGGAACGGCCCCTATCAAAATTTCTGCCCTTGTTTTATTTTGATTGGCTAATGAGGGAGAAGTGACTTTGAGTAGAACTGTTTCAATCGAAAGTGCAGTGGACGCAATGACAAAACAGCTGACATCAAAGGTGTTGTCCCTGCTCAGGACACTGGGTGCTGACACGCTGAAGTATTTTGGCTTTGAAAAGAGTGTTACCAGAAGTTCTTGCTTTGGACACCGGTCTTTATCCCTCTCTGGTTGTTGTTCATGGATGCTCTTGTGTTTCAATTACATGGGCCAGACGTGGCCATCGAACAGGCCGGGTGGATCTGGCACCGTGTAGTTCCATGGTTGTTGTTCATGTCTTTACTGATGATACAGGAAGGATATTCTTTGCTGGATGAGCTGCTTAAAAATGTGGGGATAAATTAAGAATATACCCAGTATCCAGGCCTCACTACTCCACTGGTTTTATCTTTATGCTAGATAAGTGTGTCTTTCCGTTTATGAAGAGGATCCGAGAGAACTAAGGCAGGATAATAAAGTCTAATTCACGCTCCTGTGAGCTTTTCACATTTCCTGAAAAGTAAATCAAAGCTGTTCCCTGGATAATCTTTTCCTGGAAGATCTGATGATGTTCACGTTTTATTATTTTCATTTTATGGGCTCTTAGCAGACATCCTAGAAAAAGAAGTGGGAAAAATAAACCCATAACTGTCCACATGGTCTGATTCCAGTAGTGCTTTCATAATTTTAACAATGGGATGTCCCATGTCTGTCTGCACATGTCAGTCTGTGGGTCAAAGCGTTGTTATGTAGACCTGTTTTCCATGCTTTATCGCTTTACCTCAGGTCACCCCGAGCCTCTCTCTTTCAGAGGTTATTATGACATTTTCTGCCCGGTTTTAAGGTGTTTTCTCTCGCCTCGTCACATTCCATCTGAGTGGACGATCAGAAGAGACCAAACATTCAGGAGCAGCTACACAAGGTTAGTAAGGGTCACTGCTGTTCTTACACAACATACAGTTCAATGAACCTGTGTGTGTCTGTGCAGGCAAACACGGCGTACGAAATGGAGAACAACACGGCTGAAGTGGGGAAATCCTTGATGAGACGCAGTCTCAGGGAGGATGTTTCCCTCTCCACTAATCACAAAAAAGCACTTTGTTTTTTTGGCGCTTGTTTGACTCCTCGAGGAACATTTTCTTTCGCAACCTTGAAGACACTCTTGTTGTGGATCTGAAGTTCCTGGAAGAATACTTTCAGCTGCACACTGAGAGTTTAATCCTTACATCTGGGTTTGATCAAATCTGATATTCAGTGAATCAGGTTGAATCATGTGCTCTAAATTTGAGCTCTGTTTTGCGGCCGACTGTGCTGGCGCTGGGAGACCAGAAGTGGAGCAAACAGTCTGTACTGTGAACCCTCTGCTGCTAGTTACCGCCAAGATTTGATACATAACATGGAACAAATTTCTAAAAAACACCAGCAGGGCCTTTAAAACATTAAGTTCAGACCACAGGTTCCTGACGAGACAAGATGAAACTTACAGTTGTTTGTGACGGCTGCTCTGTAGAATTTAGATCAGGCCCAAAAACTCCAGCCTGGCCAAACCTGAACCACTGTAGATTTTCTCAAAGCCTGTCCCATTCCATCCCATTAACTGTATTTATGAGCCCAAACCCGCAATTTTAATATAACGGCTGTTATGTAAAGTTTAAACTGGAATTCTGAATTTGTTTTATTGATCTGTTCAGATGAGATTTTCATGAATAAAACACAGAAGCATGTATTACGGACTTGTCCTATTTAATTGTTTATGATGAGAGCAGTGAGGATGAGGAGCAGACACACAGACATCACTTTACACCGAATACATGGAGCTTTTTGGAGATCACTTTGCACTGTCCTTTACTCACTTTATTGGTAAACTGAGTTACATGTCCTGACAGCATAAAAGGATTACCCACCCACATTTGGCTAAATGCTTATTTAAAATTGTTTCGAGTCTAAAGAGGAGAAAATCTTTAGAAAAAAGTCAAATTCCCCACAGGGTGTGAGCCTGAAATACTCTCTACAGAGTGACTAACATTAGCCTTCAATCTTTGCAGATTTCTATCCTGCTTTGATATGTGGCCTGTCTTCACTTAGATTGAGTATTTTTTATTTAGAGTAGAAAATGTTTTACTCAAAAGTATTAAAATTGACCCTTTTTGAGTGTATTTATCACCAGCCACCGCCAGAGCTGGAGTAAAAACAGAGTAAATTCTGCTGGAGTAAAACTTTAACCACACCCACTTTAGTTCCAGCTCAGCTGGCGTCACTCACGGTCAGTCACGGCTGCAGTTTGTTAGCTGTCTCAGCTGCAGCTAGTCCTTTGCAATCAAGACCTCCTCACCTGGTGATGAACTTTCAAACACCTGTGCACAACAGCATCTTCCCAGGTAACATGGCTCCTCTTCAACCTTTGATAATCTAGTGATTTTATTGTCTAACTCCATTTTGTCCTCTTTTTTTGCAGTGTCTCCATCTCACTGCCAGTGATTCTGCCAACCAGCAGCCAGCTCACCATCATTTGTACTGCTGTTGTCAAACTTCTTTAACCTCACTGCCTCATCTCGTGCTCTGCTCCTGTGGAGAACATTTCTAAAAGGAATGCAAAACAGCTCTGAAAGGACTAAATATCACTTTATAGAGGAAAAAAAGCTCTATATTGAATAAACTAAGGTCTGTATTACTCTGTAGTGGGTACAATTGTGTTTTTTACTCTAGAAAGTAAAAAACACTCTGAAAACATTACTCTTCAAACAGAGTAAATTTTACTCCAAATAGACTGGGACCAAATGTTCTATTTTCAGAGTATAATTTTATTCAAATTGAGTAGAATTTACTCAGGTAAATTTACAGTGTACCTACCGCTTTTTTCCATTTACTACTTTAAAAACTGTTATACCACGCTATTCCTACTGCATGCAAACAGCTAAGCTACTACTGAGCTTCTCAGATTTACATCCGGTGAAGTGAAGCTCACACAGGAAGGCAGCAGCCTTTAACTGAAGCTAGAGCGGCCTCTAGTGGTGGGAGGTTCAATTTGATTTAAAAGAGCATTAAAAGACTGGGATTTCATGCTTGTGTATAAAAAAAGGATATTTAATTAGTTTAACTGACTTGTAAATCTTGCACTAGTCTAGGTACCGGAAGAGTCCAGACTGCCAGATGTCCGGGGGGTCTGTGCCTTCATTCCTGTACTTTCGTCACAAACATTGTTGACTACAGCAACTCCAAGTGTACAAACCACAATGCAGCTGAGTTGCTTGATGGATTAATATCTAATCGTTCATTTTGAGATAGATCTTCTTGTTTTTTACTAAAAGTGACCTTTTTTTGTAAAGTTATTATTAGTTTTTACTGAATTAGTGTTTTTTTCATGAATATCCTTCTTGTGTAGGTAAATCTTATATTTTAACTATTTAATAGTAGAAAGATATTTGTAATGAAAAATATATATAGGTTTATAAAAGTAAAAAAAAAACAAAATTAATATGTAATTTATTGCCTTTCATAAATAAAGTATTTGTTTTCTCTCACTTGTTAAAATATTGTTTAAGACATCAACCACAGATGGTCCCTCTGATAAACAGCAAAAGCAAACAGTGAGTCATGGCCTTTTCAGATACAGTAAATATCAAAGAATCAAAATATTTTATTCAAAATGATGTGTCTCACACCCTCAGCATCATCACCAAACATACAGAGGGTTGAAAGTGGGTAATTTGGGGGTAAAAAGAGCGTCTACGTATAAATAACATTAAGACACTGAAGTTAGCTTTCAAATTTAGCAATCGTAGAAAGCTAGCGGGTTTGCTATCCCACGGTGTGAGCTTCCAGTCATTAAAAATGAGCTATGTAATCACAGTCAATCACAATATGCCAGGTAAGCAGGTGTAGGCTCCTGGACGGACCTGCCCTGTGACGTTCAGGCCTCGGCTGTTTTCGAATTGGCCTACTGCATACTCCTGCCAAACGCAGTATGTGGTATGTACTGTGCACTGCGTACTGCATTCGACAGTAGTATGCAGTATGACTGCCAGTCGGACAATATTGTGTAGTATGCTTGGCCCGGTTTAGCTGGTTTCCGGTATACAGAAGTACGTCATACACTGGTCAATTGCAAACGACGCTACAGTGTTTTCAATCCATTTATGTACAGAAATAATCTGGGAAGTGTTTTTATTAGATTTCTCGGGATTTTTATAGCCTTTGTTTCTAGCTTAGCATGTATAGTGCAGTGAAAGGACACACTTGACAGCACCTTTCTGGCCGTTATGAGCCGTAAAGGCAAAACAAAAACAACAGTGACCTTATTACAACTTATTTCGCTATAGTACCTGTCAAAAAAGGTAAAGATAAAAGGTAATGGCACTTTTTGTAACCGTCAGCCGCTCTGGTGAAAGTTTCGCCACTCTCCGCCATTACGAACTCTGACTTGGCGCTTTGCATTGTGGGTAACAGTAGGCAAAGCAGACTGGTCCGATGCATACTATGAAATTTTCCCAAATCAGTACATCATCCGGGTATTTTTGGCATACTGCAACTTTCGCATTTGTTCGCATACTGCATACCACATTTTGGGCAAATCAATACGCACTGCTAGTACAGTAGGCGAATTCGAAAACAGCCCTCCTTTGTATATGACATATTTTATTTTAAATGCTGGCAAATGGAAGTGTGAAACAACATAAATATTTTAATTTACAAATATTTACACTTTGTCAAACAAGGGGACAAGCTCTTATGAGTGAGAAAAGTGCAAAAAATTGAATGACAAAAAGGGAAATAGAAACAGTGCATCAGAGAAGAAACTGCCAGATGTACCGGAGTTCGTCATGAAATAAAGGGTCAAAGAAGAACAGTTTTTACAAAGACCACTAGACCACAGAAAGCTACAAAAGTTTGCATTTTGAGTGAACTATTCCATAATCCTCAGCAGTGTTAAGAGTCATGCATTACAAAGCAATGCAATGGTACATTCAGATTACTTTTGTTTTGCTTTTACCATCTCTGGGAATTAAGACGCGAGTATACTCCTTATAGATGTGCTACACCACTGGATAAAAAAGAGACTGGCTTCACTCTACGAAATTTTGCCTTTTTAAAACACATTTCCTCCCACATCCTGTGCACTTCATACATACAACAGAAACAGGGATGTACTGTTAAATAAATCTTTGTACAGTGCCAGATTGTTCTGTCTGTTCTAACCCTAGTGAGATCTAAGATCTGCAGTTTGCAGCAAGACTGTCTTGTTTGATTCTGCAAGTTTAATTGAGATTCTTTCTGTGAGTTCCTCTGTGAAATTATCTCTATAAACAACCTATCTGCAACAATATGGAACGCCTCCCAACCATTAGCCATCAGAGCAACTAGGCAGTTGCCCAAAAGCTTGAGGGAACAAAGTATACAACCAAAGAAATCAGATTAGATTTTCCTTCTTCCTGGAAGCTTGAGTCGCTTCAACTTCTCACACAGTGCCATTGTGAACAGACATACCCCTCGGTATTAGTCAGCTGGCATGACACCGGTCAAATGTAATACCAGTCAGCTTAGTGTTGTCAGTGACACTTGGAATTCAGGAATCTTCCAGTGAGACCGTTTCAGTGATGGGTCATGGTCACCTAGAACTGTGACTGGCCCCTGGACCACATCACTGATGCAATTCAGAGATGGCTTGCTAATGTTGTATGTTTATATATCAAGACATGGACATTTAGTCTTGATTTGATGACTCTCAGATATTAAAACACAGACTGCCACTTCTCTTTCTTGCTGATTTTGTGGTTAGTAGAGGCATTGAGTGTTGGTGGGTAGCTGGGCGGTAGATTTCCCAAAAGGGTCTTGAAAGTTGTTTTCCAGAACCTCGGTGCCATTTTAGTCTGGCTCTGCTCGTGACCTCCTGACAGTGTGGTGCGTTTAATTCTTTTGGTCTAAGTTAGGTAAGATAGTACTTCTTACCTGCATAATCTCCATAAGATTGGACAGGTTCCCAGTGTGTGTTGTGGGGCTTTCCACTGTGACTTCTGGCCGTGCCGATCGAAACCAATTGTGCCGATTTATTTTTCCATCACCAGTTTGGCCGTACAGGGCTACACCAAGCCACACCCAGAATGGTCCTACTCTGGGGTAGGGCCCAATCCCACCTGCCCTGCCTCCAAGTGTACTGCGATGGCATCACAGTGTCTGGTTATCATTCAGGGATGTGCATAATTAGCAACTGTTGCACTAAACTTTAAGATACCTGCTGGATTACCAGTAATGAAGAAGAAACTATGAAGTAGAAACAATGGCCAACTCTTGAACAGAACAATGCTTACTGAGGCCCAGCTATTTAACTGCATCAACCAAAAACGCCATGCTATCAGCTCCAGACACGCCCTCAAATGGGTAGCTCAGTTGTGGTGGAAAAGCAAACCCCCTGCCACGCTGGGCTGCTGTGCCAAGTCAAACCAAGTAGAGCTTAGCTGCTCAATGTAATGGTAAAGCCTCTTCGGCCTCTGCCAGGGCTGCCCCCATCACCGATTCTGTTTGTAATTTTGATGGACAGGATCTTGAGGTGCCCTAAAGGATAGGGGACTTTCTGGTTAGAATTTCATCTCTGCTTTTTTGTAAATGGTGTGGTTTTGTTGGCTTCCTCATCTGGGGGCCTCCAGCAGACACTGGGGCAGTTTGCAACTATTTGCACAGCGATCAGGATGAGGGTCAGCACCTCCAATTCCAAGGCCACTGTACTCTTATGGAAACTGGTGGATTAATTCCTCTGCAAGGGGAATGAGTCTCTGCCTCAGGTGAAGGAGTTCAAGAATCTTAGGGTCTTGTTCACAATTGAGGGTAAGAGGGAGAACGAGATTGACTGGTGGATCAGTGCAGCATCAGCTGTAATACGGGTGTTGTGTCGGTCCGTTGTGTTGGTCAAAGAGCTGAGCCAGAAGGTTCACCTATGATCATGAACCCTGGGTTCACGCGGTTACAGATACAAGCGGAAATAAGTTTTCCCCAGAGAGTGACTGGGCTCAGTCTTATTGAGGGGGTGAGGAATTCAGACATCTGGAGGGACATGGAAGAAGAGCTGTGTCACTTTTGCATCAAAAGGAGCCAGTTGAGGTGGTTCAGGCATTAGATCAGGACACCTCCTGGACACCTCCCTTTGGAGGTCTTCTAGGCACGTCCTGCTGGAAGAAAACCCTGGGGCAGACCCAGAATATGTTAGAATATTGTCTGTTCTGGTAATGCCTTGGGATCATCATTGAGGAGGAAAGTGTCACTAGGGAGAAGGATGTCTGGGGTGACTTGCTTGCCCTGCTGGCACCACCACCCAGCCCAGTATAAAGGGAAGAAGATGGATGGATAACCTCCATATTCATTTTTATTTGAGGCATACAGGCTACTTTTTTTGGTTGCTCATAGTGCTTATTTGCAGCTGTTTGTGCTGTCAATTTTATTTATGAAAACAAAATGTACTTTTACGTAAAAAATAAAGGGGGGAGGGGGGCAAATTGCTTAATACTCCAGCATCACAGAGGGTTTATCAGATGTTGCTCCTTCCCACACTTGTTGATCTTCAGTCTTTATTTCCTGCACTTTCATGTGAATGTTCTACTGTCACTGAAGGAACAATCTTCATGAGGGAAAGGGGAGGAGCATGAAAAAGTAACAGTGAGTTTGGATATCAAAGCTTTAAAATGGGCCATAATAAAAGTAAATCTACAACCCAGCTCCTCTGACCCATTCTTGAGAGCGTTTCCAGATCACTCTGCCAAGTGCAATCCTCCAGCTCTGTCTTCTCATTAGAGCCAGGAGAGAGGGAAGCACTGCAGCTAAATACACACAGAGTCACTCGGAGAGAGGAGGAAATTCAACACAATGGCTGCTGGCGCATGGGAGCCTGGATTTCCTGGGTTTCCCACACACAAGTGTACAATCACAAGCTTACAAATATATACACTTATTCAGAAACACACCGAAACACACAAACACACGTGAACCATCACGCCAAGACGCTGCAGTCTGATGAATAAATCCATCTCCATTCATAAGGGTGATGCGGAGTGAGTGTCCCGGGACTCCTACGTTGAGAATAACCCCGGCTCTGTTTCAGTGTTTTCTCTCTGACTCGACCTACGATGTGATTTTAATAACACCTGGATTATCCGATTAAGGAAATATTGAGAAGGAACAGTACAATTTTTGCTGAGGATTAGTGTCCCTGTGCCAACTCACATCGCATTCTTGGCTGCTGTGCCTCAGCCACGAGAGAGGGCACGGGTTAACCAGAGCACAACAGCGACATGTTCTCCTGAGACCGGAGACAAGACCGCTCCACACACAAAGACCAGACCTCCCATCTGAATGAGAACACCAGACTAAGATATTCATCCCTCTAAGCAACAAATGACGTACGTTATGACGTACATTAATCCTAAAACAACCTTAATCAAGTCAAGGCTTTCCCCTCTGTACATACAAACCTGGGGAAATCTGGATTTATTTAGAGATCTGCATCATTTGGCTCAGCTCAGCTACAAAAGCCAGCCAGACTTCCAAACAGCCCTGCAGCCTGTACCATTTCAGCTTTTCATAAAAGGACAGAATGTTAAGTTCACTGTCTGTGGGTTTCAGTCAGAGCAATAACAAAAGATGATGAGTAGAGATGCACTACTCAGTTCTACCCACCTCTTCTGCTTACATGTTTTTAATTGAGGACTACATTCAAAAGCTGCTCTCCACAGGGTGTATTCTCTACTGCAGTGGTGCTCAGTGGTGTGGCAGGGCACACTAGTGTGCCTTGATGCAAGTCTAGGTGTGCCTTGGGAACCTGAACAACCATACGTTAATACTATGACTTTATGGCAAGTAGCCTACTGTAACCAGGCCTCACAGATATAGCTGAAAAATGGGCCCTCCCCTGTTATGGTTTATTGATGTTATCAGTGTATGTGTGTTCAGATCAGTAGCATTGGTGCTGGCTGAAAAGCATGGATTTTCATGCATTTTCACCACTTCTTTTAACCACTTTTGACCCATTTTTACCACTTCTTTTAACATTTTGCCACATCTAACCCATTTTGCAACCTTTTTGCCACTTCTTGGCCAATTTTGTTATTGTTTGGCCATTTTTTACTCCTTCTTAATCACTTTTAACCCATTTTTACCACCTTATTGCAACTTTAACCCTTTTTGCCACTTTTCTGCCACTTGTGATTTATTTTGACACTTTTTTGGCGCTTTGAACCCACTTATGCCACCTTTTTGCCAATTTTCACCCACTTTTGCCTATGTCTGACCACTTTTTTGCCCAATTTCGCCCTTTCTTATCACTTCTAACCCATTTTTACCACCTTTTTACAATATTTAATCTTTTTAGGCCACTTGTAACCAATTTTTGCCACTATTTGGACATTTTCAACAAGGATTTGCCATTTTTAACCCATTATTTGGGCACTTTTTTTTTTTTTTTTTTACCAATTTTCAACCATTTCTGTCTTTGTTTTGCCACTTTTTGCCCTCTTTTGCCATCTCCATGATCCCCCAGTTGGCTTGGCCCTAGAAAGCTCTCCCCTTTTTCTCCCCTTATAGGCCACCTTGACTGTAACGTTATTTAAAAAGTCTGTTTTGTATCAATTTAAATATGGTGTGCCTTGAGAATTTGTCTTAACCTACGTGTGCCTTGGGCAAAAAAAAAGTTTGAAAACCACTGTTCTACAGTAAGCTAAGTTTTGGATAAATTTCTCATAATGAGGGAGAAAAGCTGCCAAAATGCTGGAAACTCTCATTATGTCATAAAAAAAATTAAACGAAATGTAAACACTTAAAGGTCACATATTTTACCCTTTACGACATGTTTATATTGGTGTCAGAGGTCCCAAAAACATGCCTGTGAAGTTTGTTACTGAAAAAAAAAACTCAGTATTGGATTTCTGAATGTCCAAAAACACCTCTGTTTTTAACCCTGCTCAGGACGAGCTGTTTCTGTGTCTGTGGCTTTTAATGTCAGTGGGGTGTTTGACTCCGCCTCTGACCACGCCCCTCCCAGGAAATGGATGTGGCTTAATGGATGTGGCTCTCCTGATCTGCCTCTCAGCTGCCAACTGGAGGGAGGATCAGGAGAGGAGGGCGAACTGTCTTCCAAGCGGGGAGTTCTCCTGTGATCTTGAGTCTCCAGCTGTTCAGAGCTTTGCTGCACTGTGCTCCAGGAACACTTGCTGTGGGCAATGGCGTACACCGTTGGTTGGCAAAAAACTATGTTCCAAGGACATGGCACAGGTGGAGTATGTGTAATCTGAGCACATGGTGAATGGAAGCAAGTTCTTTCTTTTCAATGACCAACACAGCACATCACACACTTGGAGATTTAATCACCAACAACCAGAGTCTTAACTTTCAAAACTGGGTATCTTGCATGGTCAAACACAAATATAGAGCTAGCAAGCTTAAGGTAGGTGTTAGCTACCTGCTACATCCATTACGGTAGCAATTTGGTACAGCTCCTCTCCTTGTCAGTTGGATTGTAATCTGTTTTACAGGATATGTTGCATAAAATCTTCTACTTCTACTGTCGTTGCCATGGCTGTGTTTGTTGTGCTTCCTCCTTCAGTCAGCTTGTGTCCTGATTGGCTATATTCCTGCTCAGTCGTCCCCAGTTTTCCTCCCTCACAACAGGATTTCTGATCCTAAATATTGAACATGTTTAATATTTGTGGTTACAGGTCTGAGCGGCTTGTCATCTGTAAAGATCAGGGAGGGTAAAATCAGATGTAACACCTCACACATCAGGATAATCCTGCAAGATATTCTTTAAAACCGCCTGATAATCAGACCTTTGCTGTTTTGATTGAAGGAAGGGAATCAGGCCCAAAATTGGCACCACTATCTTGTAGAGCAGTGTTTCTCAACCTTGGGGTCAGGACCCCCTTGGGGGTCGCGAGACACTGAGAGGGGGTCAGCAGATGTCTTAAAAAAAATTAAGAAGAATTTTTTCAATTATGCTGTTGCCACTTTACACCAGTTGTACCAAATGTTAACCCTTTCTCATCACTTTTTAACACCAATTTTAGCACATTTTTTTCTTGCCACTTTCTGCCCATTACTGCCTCTATCAACTGATTTTTTCAATCCTTTTGCCCATTTTCACCACAGTTAACCCATTTTTGCCCATTTATATCAAGTTTTCTTCCATTCCACCTAATTTTCACCATTTCTTGCACTTTATATCCATTTTAGCCACTTTTTAATGGCCTTTTACCACCAATTTTTGGTCATTTTTTCCACTTCTATCAAATTTTGGCCATTTCTGTTCTTTAAAAATCCAATTACACCACCTTTTTTTTTTTTTTTACCATTTTTAGCCTTTATGAACAAATTTTAGCTATTTTTAACCCATCTAAAAACCCATTTAAATGATGTTTATAACAAAAGTTTTTCATCTTAAAAAGGCTAAATGAATAACTAAAGATATTTGTTTCTTGATAAGAGTGGTTATTATTCAGGTCAAATATAAAGTATGGTTTTCACAGCTTAACTTTACAATGGACCATGGTTTTGCTGACCTCCATGGGCCCCCAGTTTGGCTGGGTCCCAGAAACCTCCCCCTTTATAAATCTTTATGTCTGCACATGACTATTCTTGAATGTTCCTGGCTGTTCAATCACCTTCAGGTCCTGGGGAGGGGTCCCCGGTCTCTGGCACCTTTAATTTGGGGGTCGTGGGCTGAAAAGGTTGAGAACCGCTGTTGTAGAGTACACAGTTAAAGGCCTGAGCTTTAATATGATTAAATAAATTGAAAGAAAAAAAGTTGATCTAGCTGATTTTCTTTTTGTAAATGTTAAAAAAGTACTGAAATAAACTTATGCCCAACTCAAACCTTACAAACCTTTAATATAACATACTCTACCTTTAAGAGTATGTCATGATAAAAAGTACTGCCTGAGTGCGCTGTAAATCACAGTCATTCTCTCTAGTAGACTTGACTCCATTGAACCTTCTCTATATGAGTGACAGAGGCTCTTATGCATGTATACGTTAACCTCAGAGAACCTCGTGGTTTTAGTCTGTGTAGTATTCATGCAGGTGTGCATTCTTTCAGTGGGTGTGATTTCAAACAAGCATGTTTTTCTGAGCTCATCTGTCGTAGATGCCCCCCACTCGACGCCCTCCAAAGGGCAAGGTTTAAATCACCATAAATGGATCCCGGAGCTTGTGTTTGTATGTGTGAGAGTGGGTGGGTGTGAGCCGCTCCTGAGACAACAAGACTGTTTTCCCCGCTGCTCTTGTCAAAGGTAAACATTCCAGTCTTGGGATGTTCAATGCCAAGCGCCGTTTGATCTCCATCATGTGACATCTGAAAGAGATGGAAAATCCCGCTTATCATCACTCCCCCAAACACAAAACCCTGCAGCAGCCTTACAGAGGCCCTGTGGTGTTTTGTGGTCCAGGTCTTGGGGCTCTGATGGCTCCCGCTGTGTGCATGTGTTTTTGAAAAAGTAGGTCTGTCCCTGACCTGAGATAACTCGGCTGTGTTTGAACGCCGGGCTCTGATCTGACAGCACAACATGCTGGAGGAGTGAACACATGTGGCTCTTTCATAAGAAAACTCCACATTTTAATCCTTCACGTCTCTTTGTCTTTACATCAACCTGCTCAGTGCATCCATAACTTTACTCAGCAGTTAGTCAGTCATATGATATCATAAGGTCTCATAGACAGACTTCTCACTGGAGGGGTGGAGGCCCTTTCAGGCTATAAAAAGAGGAGTTTAACATTTGGGTGAAATGAGAATAAATGTCCTGACATGCAGCATCCAGTCCACGTTTCAGCTCCCAGTGGCCCGGGGAGTCCACATTCCCTCACAAGGACACAGACTGCAGGCGTCGTCCTCAAATCACAGTTCAGCTGAGGACACGCTGAGCCAAATTCACTGCATGTGCACCAGAAAACATGTGACTACACTTGTAAAATTTTAACTTTGAATGCTGCAATGACGTCTGTTATTTTGGCACATGAAAGCCGGGTTTAGGATTATTTACTTGTGATGGAGTGTATTTATTTTTATGGCGGTTACGTACGTAAATCCTCCAAAGAGCATGCAGTTATCGTCTGTGCTCCAGGGAGCTATTTCTACTATCATTAAAACCAATTCAGCCTCCGCTGCAAATAACCTGCAAAAGTCTTTAAACTTTATAGAACTGGTCTCAGGGGGTTCATTTAAAGTGTTTCTTGATGCCCCTCAGCCGTTTCAGACTGGATGCATGGCAGCATCACAGATGTTTTTTTTTTTTTTTTATTGCGGCATGCATGGAAAAAGTCAGGCCTTTAGGACTGCCTGGGTGAGCGCTGCATCTACTGTGCAGAGAATCTAGAGAATAGAGGACTTACCTTTTTTCTGCAAGCTAGGTGCATCTCTTGGGCAAACCAGAAGGGAAATAAAAAATAAATGGCTATATCTACCTTGTTATAGTAGATATGCATGCATAGACATGCATGTCCACTTAGATAGAACATGTTTGCATATGTTTCTCAATGACCCTGATGAATGCCACAAACCAAAAAATGCATTTGATTAACAGCTCAACAGGCAACACTATGTTTCTGTCAACCAGAATGCTAGCTAGCTTGCTGACAGGAAGTTGAGCTTGCTGGGCAGGTTGTTAGGTTTATCCAAACTTAGGTTGAGACCGCGGATTCAATATGGAAGCCGCCGCAGATTGGCTTCCAAAGCAGTTTGAGTTTGCCTGTTATAAAAGGTTAACTATTTGGGGCCGAAATTCTAGATGTAACGTTAATATATAATCTAAAGATACCTTTGAAAGAAGGTAGTAGTTTCACCATGAAAAACTTCAACAATATCCACTTAGAACTTACAGAAATCCATCAATCCACAAACTTCAGATAGTTCATAATTCTGCTACCCCATCCAGCAATCACACAACTCCAATTCTTTAGCAATTACACTGGCTCCCAGTCAGCTACCACATTGATTTTAAGATTCTGCTCCTGACCTTCAAAGCCATCCGTAACCTCGCCCCTCCGTACCTTTCTGAATTCCCTCACATCAGCACCCCATCTCCCACTCTCAAGTCCTCTTCCTCACTCCACCTTATACCCCTTTCCCACTGGCCAAAAAACCCGCTTAAACACGCTAACAATTGGCTCCTGTCGGCAGTGGGAAAGGCTCTAATTGGCATTTAGACCTGCGTCAACTGACCCTGCAATGGACACAGGTTTTGATCAGCTCCAGTGGGAATGTCACACCCGGATGAACACAGGATGACTTTGCCGTAAAGTGCCGACGTCATAATATCGCGCCCGTAACTTGGGGCAACAAAAGGACGCCGGCAGCTGAGGGATGAGCGTTGTTGTTTTTTGGACTCACCATGTGAGATTTATATTTGCAAGATGGCACAGCACTGGCAAGACAGCGAGATCAGAGAGCTTCTATTGATCCGTGGAGAAGAGGAGATTCGGCACCAGGTCACAGGGACTGTGCAAGACACAACTATATACAACGTGTGCAACATTGGCGCACTGATGACGCACCAGAGGAAGAAAAAACAGCCACACAGCTCGTCTGCTGGCGATCAGACCCCGGTCTGCTGGCAATTGGAGAGGAGTCACTTGCAGATTGTTAGCGGGTTTACTCGCATTTATAAAACCTGCTTTTACACGCCAATTTTAGTGGGAAAGCAGTTTTACTGTCCCACCCTGACCCCCATGGGCTCCAGAGCCTTTAGTCGCTCTGCTCCCCGACTTTGGAACTCCCTCCCACCAGACATCCTTAATATAAACCCTCTCTCCATTTCTAAATCCTGTCTTAAACCCATCATTTCATACAGGTATATTCAGTCTGACTGATTTCTTTCAGTTAACCTACATTGTTTCATTCAGTTTGATTGTCTTGTCTTTAATTGTCGTGCCAATAAATAAAATGCATTATTATTATAATTTTTATTATTACTATTGTTAATTATTATTATTGTTGTTGTTGCTATTCTAATTATTATTATTGTTATTATTATCATTAATATTATTATATATAGCTGCAAAAAGCATGTTAAGAGCAGAAAGCTGGAGTAGAGTACACAGCTCAAAAGTAAAATTAAAATAAAATACTTCCATGCAGATGAACTTGCAGCTGCATTGTGCACTATTAAAGTAATGCAACAAGACATTATGATCATCTCATGGGAAACTTGCATTGATTTAATGCATTCAGTTATGCATAAAAGGACACGCTTTCTGCACAGTGAGAGTAAGAAAAAACAAACAACTGGACATCCGTTAGGACAAACTGTATTGGCTGCACATGAGCTCACCTCACAAGATTTATTAATAGCTTGTATAGATTGCTGTTCTTTCTTTTTAAACCTATGAACGTCATTGTCCCAAAGGTGGGTCAGTCATTACAAACTCAAGCTGTGCAGACAAACTTTGGTCAGACCCCCAGGCCTTTATTCTCCAGGAGATCACGTGTACACGGGACTGTAATGAGGTACATGTGCAGGATTATAAACTGATGCAGAGAATTTCCTCCTGTGATGGAGTTGTACAAACTGTGATCTTCAGAGGAATTTCCTGGTTGTGCCAATTTTGGCGCCACTTTGGACCAAGCAGGACTGGTTTTGAGTTGGTCCTTATGGAAGTAAGTGGCTTTTTCTTACAGACTGTTACTATTTAAAGTAAAACATGGAATTTTGGAAAAATTGGTAAAGTTTAATCAACACTTTTCATAAATTTTTTAGAGGTTACCTCTAAATATTCAGTATGACAGAGAGTTGAAGTGTTAGCTAAAAACCTAAACCACTGGTTCCCAACCTGGGGTCTTTGTCTTCTCTGAGGTTGTCAAAATTAGATTGGTGTTTATTAACTAAAGTCATGATGTAACACTTTTTAAATTCTTAATAACAAAGCTATTTTAATTGGAAATCATTTGCAGGCCTACTTTCAGGGGTTTTTGTCACTGAAACATTCAAAATCTGTTCAGTTTTAACAGCACTGTATCACTTTTTTCCTTATGGGTCTTGGGTTAATTTTTCTTAACTTAGCTTTTCTCAGGTACAGGTAGGGGTCTCCAAGGAAACTTGTAGAAAAAAAATTTGCAGTAAAACATAAGAAATAAGCCAAAGGCTAGCATGGTTAGTTGAAGGAGTAGTTAGTCAAAATATTGGCTATAGGTCAGTGTTGTTAGCTAAAGTAATGCATAAACAGTTGAGATATTAACATTTTTGGCTAAAATGATGCTGTACGATTGAAATTTTAGAACAAGAATGAAAGAGATGGCTAAACTAGTGGATCAATAATTATATTATCTAAAGAGAAAGACATTTAGCCTAAGCCAAAGTAATAGATAAACGGTGTAAAGATTAGCTAAAGAACACAACTTTTTTTAGCCAAAGTAATGAATAAACGGTGTAAATATTAGCTAAAGAACACAACTTTCTAGCTAGAGTAATGGATATAAATGGAGTAAATATTAGCAGAATAACAAGAATTTTTAGCTAAAGTAATGAATAAACAGTGTAAATATTAGCTAAAGAACACAACTTTCTAGCTAGAGTAATGGATATAAACGGAGTAAATATTAGCAGAATAACAAAACTTTTAGCCAAAGTAATAAACGGTGTAAATGTTAGCTAAAGAACAACACTTTAAAGCTTAAGTGATAGATTAATGGTGTAAATTTAAGCTAAAGAACAAAAAAAATGTTAGCCAAAGCAAAACAAACGGTGTAAATATTAGCTAAAGAACAAAACTTTGTAATGTAAATAAAGCAACAGTGTTTCAGCAAGTCGATCAAAGGTTCATGGGTGTAAAGCAGAAAACCCTTTAATGTTGAGAGTCTCCTTCTCCTTATTGTCAGGCTTTAGGATGATCTCACAATCTCAGCTGTTAATAACAAAACAAGACTCCTAATCTTCAGCAGGTTTCCAGACCATGCATAGATCGTACTCATGATGGCACCTATGCCCAAAAAGTTGATGACATTGTACTGCTTCAGCTTCATCAACTTCAGCCTGATCTTGGGCCTTGAGATGGTCATCCTGATAGTAAGCCCAGGCACTGTTATGCATTTTAAATGGAGGCCTACTTTGACTGGGTCATCATGCATGTACTTCCTCTACCCCATAGTACCTGATTCCCCACAGTGATATAGCGCAGAAGTTTCAATAACGGGATATCACTGTATAAAATACGATACTAAAAAACAGATTACAGTTGATCACTGGGAGGCTTAAGTTGTTACAGCACTGAGTTTAATGTATTCAGCTATGCATAAAAAGGACAAGCCTCCAGGTCAGCCACAGTGAGAAAAAACAAACAATTGGATATCCGTTAGGACAAACTGTATTGGCTGCACAAGAGCATACTTCACATGATTTATATAAATAGCACGGGCCAAAAGCTGCTTTGTCCTTTTAACCTTATCAGCTTCATTGTCTCAAAGGTGGGTCAGTCATTACAAACTCATGCTGTGCAGAGAAACTTTGGTCACGTTACAGACTTGTGTTCTCCTCGAGATCACTTCACAGTGTAGGGGAAAATAGATAAGTGAAAATAGCTTGTCTAGTTGTGATAACATTATTGAACAAAGTAAAGAACTGTCAGTTGGAAAAAAGAGTTTCAATACTGCAAACATTTCTTCAGAAACCAACAGTAAGAAATTAACACAAGGTACTGGTACCCTAATAGAAGTAAGTTCTAGGGGAGGACATCTCAGCAAGTAAGTGAGTCAGTGTTTTTTTAAATTAGCAAACCCTTATCTGTATAATAAGTCATTGTATAATTAACAGGTCAGTGCAGGATCTGCCCCCCCCTCCTTGATGAGAAAATCGTTACCCAGTTCTCCAAAAACTTGAATAACTTGATTGTTGTTCTTAAATTGTTGTTCTTATCCGGGCCACAGGCACAGCCCTTGTAAATTGCTTGGTGACTTTTGAACCTTAAGTCATAGGCACTCCCTCTGAAAGCTCTCCATTGTGCCTTTCTAATGAAGCTATCCATGAGTTCGTAGTTCTTACAAAATGTTTCCTAGTGAGCCTGGAACTTGGCTGGCTTTCTGGGGTCTTTAAAGGTCACATATTTTGCCCCTTTAAGACAAGTTTATACTGGTCTCAGAGGTCCCCAAGACATGCCTGTGAAGTTTGTTGCTGAATAAACACTACAGTATTGGATTTTTGCATGTCTAAAAACACCTCTGTTTCAGCCTTGCTCAGAATGAGCCGTTTCTGTGTCTGCGCCTTTGAATGTTAATGAGCAGTCTGGCTCCGCCCCTAACCACACCTCTCTCAGGAAACTGATGTGACTTTATGGATGTTGCTGCTGAGAGGAGGACCAGGACAGGCTGGAACTTGCTTCCAAGAGGGAAACCGAACCTGTAGGCAGGTCTAACTCCCCACATGATATCATCAGGGGAAAATCTGACAATGGCTTGTTTCAGCACACATTTTCACACAGGTTCTGATTGTCTTGGAGATTGTGGTCAGGCCAGTGGCACATATTTTTGTTGGAACCCGAAAAACTGTATTTTGCATAATATGTGACCTTTAAAGATCAAATCCACGGCAGTAACTCTAATCTATAATGTATTTTTTGATCATTCCTGCAGTAAGCTGGTTAGCTCACCGCCATATTTTCTGTTAGTATCCCAGAATGCAATGCGACTTGGCTGTGACACCCAATGGGAAGCTGTTCTGTCATCACGCCATGCTTTGCTAACCTGACTCGCCAGATGGATGTGTTTCACACATCCATCTGGGAAAACTTCAACAGGAAACATTTGAGAAAAGGCAAAGGCTTTGAAAAAAAGTCGGAGTGTGATTGGGTAAACGTTCTGTCATATCTCTATGGGTCAATTGCCACGTCACGACTCTGCTGCGCCTGAAAGTACTGCCTCTCGTCGCTGATTGGTCCTGTCACTTTCTAACCGGGCCCAAACGGTTCAGATGGGAGCTTTGCAAGGTGGATTCGTCAGTGAAAGACAAGGAAAGGGGTGTATCCATCTGCTTTGCAAGGATAATGCTTTGCTGAAAAGCCCATGTGCACAAACTTATAAAAATAAGAAAAGAGGCTGTAATATATCCCTCAGAGTCACTGCATTTTAAATAATGACTCAAATTCCTAAAAGTGCAAGGACTTTTTTTGTAAAAATGTTTGAGTTTTTGTCACAGAATTATCATTTTTAAATTTTTAATTCTTTAGTCCCAAAGAGATGGGAGAACAAGTTTTTACAAAACAAAAGCTCTTAGTCATGCATGTTTACCGTGTTTAATAAACAAAATCTTTGAGTTTTAATTTCTGATTAGTTTTTTCTTTGACCTTTATAGTCCCATAAGTTTTTATAAAATTCCACTGAAATGCCTGCAACACACATATTCTTAAAGCCCAGACTGTCCTAAAAAAAGGATGTTTGGAGCTTGACTGTGCACCACAGGGCTGATGTTTTACAAGCTTTTCCAGACAATAGGTCCAGGAGAGACACAATGGTTGAAAAATACCTCTGAGGGTTAAAGTAAAGGTTACAGTGCACCATTAGTAAGTTATAGGGCTTATGAGGACTGAAAGATTTGAAAAAAAAATGGTCTAACTTGATTTTTCTCCTCAATATTGTGATTGCAATTTAATATGCGATTAGCATTAGGTTCCTCATCTTGGGTATTTTTTAACAAATTCAAGCAACAAATCATTTTATATTATTGCCTACATAAGCATGCGCTTATTATATATTTAAACATTTATTTGCAAAATGGATGTACAGTTTTACTTGGTGGAGAAGGCTCTGCTCAAAAGATGCTCCCTGGCTTAGTCAAGCAACCCCATATGAATAGAAACAATTATGTCAATGAGTATTAAAAACAAATTATTTCAGATGCAATTAAGTCATATGAGGGTGCAACAAGCCTGAAGCTATAAAGAAGGAGGCTGGGGTGGAGGAGGTGAAGCTTTGCCAGCAGCAGCATGGCACATCAGCATTGATGAAGCAGGGATTATTGAGAAGTATATCATATTTCAACAGTTGATGTGTTGACATTTGAATGTTTGCATAATGTGCATAAAATCTCTGCAGCTGTAAAAACGGAATTTATTATACTGGTATTTTGACACCTTTCAAGTTAAAGGAAAATTGCAACTTCTGCTACTTGTAAATTGCAGCATGCTATATTGCGACTTAATCAAATCTGCAATTAACTGCCCAACCCTAGAGCTTATTCACTATTCGTTGTTTGTTGCCAGACCACTCAGTTGCCGGACTGCATGCCATTCAGTGGAACAGCATGCATTTATTTTTTGCGTTTCCATAGAGCAAAAGTTGGAAAGGGTCCCAAAAAACCGACCCCATACCGTCGCACTTTTCGACACCCTTCCGTAGGGGTACCAATCTTACCTATCCGTACCAAAAAGGTACGGAGATTTTTGGACTCAACGGAGATCCAAACTGTGTTCTGTGAATATGGTATCTGGCCACAAATCAAGTTTCCTGACATTTATCTCAATCTGATTTTAAGAACACAAAGCAGAGCCTGAAGGCTCACATCAGCCTGGTCTATCCATGATTGATGTTAAACTAAATTAATGCTTAAGATTTGTGAATACGAAGCCTTAGAACAGTTGATTCGCTGTACTGTAAGTAGTTATTCATCTACTTCCTACGTTAGGTAACTTGTGAAAAGATCACTCTGTGGTTGTTGAACATGCTCGTAAAACTTCAGGCTGCACCCTTTTTAAAAACAAGATCAGTGCACCAGGGATTTCAGACTTAATTTAGTTTGATTTTAACACCAGATGAACTTTTACTTTATTTTTAATGCGGCGAATTCTCACAGTACAGCTCTGAACTTTTGTATTTTGTCATAGAAACTGTTATAGACCAGATATATTCACCTATTCCATCAGCTGAGGATCTGTACTGACAGAATTTAGCATAAGTAAGATGTAGTTATTTTTTAAAAAGCACAGTCAGCTGAAATAAAACTGTTTAATGCTTATTCCCTACTGATTTCTGTCACTCATCCTTTTTATAACTCTGCGGCTGGACCAGCAGACTCGCACTGACTGTGACTTCAGATTCTTAGCCTTTTCAGCCCGCCCACCAAGTTAGGGCATGGGTGTCTGTGGAAACGCAATCTATTTAGGGGTTTAGCGTACCAAACCATACCAAACCTTACTGAATCAAACAGGACCCCCTGATTGAAACACGGCTTTAGTGTCAATCCTGCTGCTGTCCAGCTGCAGGTACAGTGAAGCCTTTAAACATGCAGGACCAACAGATGGAAAAATGTTTTGTCATGACTGACATTAACCTCAGAAATAGCTCACTAATAGATTTAGTTACTGACATTGTTTTCATTCGTCTTTTTAACCTACTCTGCTTTTAGATTATGTCATGTGTTATAAATCTCTAAAAGATGATGGCACATGCAACACAAAAATCCGGCAGAAATGTCAACTACACTGACATCAGATACACTTGGGTTAATAGTATTCTATTACTCTCTGCCACTGTCTTTAACCTGCACTATTGGTGTGTCATTTGACTAAACTCCTTTTCTCACACGCAGATGAAGATGTCAGCATACCATGTGGGGGGCAGTGGGTCGAGGAAACATGCCACATCACATTACACTAAAAGCTTTATTTAGCCTGCAGCTATGAGAATACAAATCTGTTAACACTGCTTGACAGATGATGCAACCCCATACAGCATTGCATCGGCCCACCCTGGTCACACAATGCAGCCAATTGCATCAGAAAAGTGGTTAAGATGAGGTGATTTACACATCGATTAACATGACAATGGATCAGTAAAGGGGGGTGAAATGGGACATATAAAAAGAGTATTCATGGAGATATTTAAGGGTAATTCCCAGCCAAGTTGCTAAGATCTTGTTTACTATATTGGCCAAGTATTTCATCATTTTCTGCTTAGAAAAAGTGCTAATACTTTCTGTTCTGATGCCTTTAAACTGTGTTTACTATGAGTTTTTATGAGTGCTTCTGCTGTAGACTTTAACACATGCACCTCTTGGTAAAAACTGAAAGGACACTAAATGTCATGCTCTATTCTGGGAGCATCAAACTTTAAGAAACACTCATCATCATTATTCTCCATCCTGCTGCACTGTACTCTTTATGCATGAACAACAGGACCCAGAGGGACAAGAAGTCTTTGGCAAACACAATCCCTCTGGCAAGTGCAGCTCCAAACTTCCTGACAGAACTGCTGGTCCTGTTTTGTGCTGTTCTGCCTCTTGTTGTTGTGTTTTGACGTGTGTATTAATAGGTGTAACTAACTGAGAGAATTGTGAGGCTCGGGACGTGTCTGTGGCCATGTCAGCGCAGCCCCCAGTTTCAAAGCTTTGGTCTATTATTGTCCCGGGAAACGTGGATTGGACATCTCCTGGACTGAGCCCAAAGCCAGCCTCAGTGTGCGGGCTTTGGGACACGGAAGGGATCCACATACCACAGTGTCCCGAGCCCCCAGTGACTCACAGGCGTAAACGGTGACCCTCATTTGCGCAGCTATTTCTGAAACTTGGGTTTATTATCCCTCTGGATGCACAAATGCTTTCTCATGTCGTTTTGGAGCTGCTGGTTTTCTCCCAGCACGCCCACGCTCTGAGTGCACAGCGTGGGCGTGCGTAATGTGCACTCATTATTAGAGTTTCGCAAAGTTGTGTAAGAAGTTTGGAGAGGACAATTAATAGAAAACCCTCATGAATGGAAAACACTGTCCCCAAAAAAGAGCTGCTCATTTGAGTCAGGCATGAAAACAAGGAGGAGATTCAGTAGTGAAATCAATCCTGTCTTTGTGAAACTTTCAAATTGAACTATGCAAAGCTTAAACTCATATCATCAACATGACTTCAGAGAAAGTCTACCGGTCCAGCTCAGACCTTCTAAATCAGAGATGAGCAAACTTCTGAGCACATATTGCATCATTCAGAAAACTCTCTTCACAGAGGAACACTGGCCTTCAAAAAGCAGGACTCTTAATGGACTAAGTGACTGTAACTAAGTATGCAATGTATTAGAAACACATCTTCTGTAATGACCTGATATCTGCCTTACTTGCCTGCTTTTTTTGCAAAGAACAGCCCTTACATCATTTCAACAAAGCTACTGACATTGAGAATGAATGGGGACAAATTAGCCACAAGCTAAGAGGCTAGCAGTGCCTCTTTAACGGCTTTTCTCCCTCATGTTAAAAAACTACATTTTGCAGGGTACTAGTTGAAGTGCAACGACAACTTAATTGAAGCTGACAAGTTATCAAGGAGTCGTTCATGAACAAGCAGGTTCCTTTTAAGAAGCGTATTCCTAATCTTGGTTATAGTGTTATAATGTCATTTAGCACAGCGGTTCTCAACTGGTGGGTCAGGATCCAAAACTGGGTCGCAGAGCTGTCTCCAGTAGATTGCGAAGGTGTGCCTGGAAAAACATCTGTGATGTATGGAAGCCCTAAGTGGACATACATTCATACAATTTATTTTAATAGCCAGATTTTCCTATGATAACAAGCAAATTTTGGTCATTCTCTCAAGTTTTCAACATATTTATCTCCTTTTCTCAGGATAACGAGGTTAGCTTTCCCAAAACAAAAAGATAGTTCCTTGAGAAATGACCAGAATGTCCATGTTATATTAGGAAAATGGATCAAAATAAAATGTGCACTTGTATGTCCTTCCAGGGCTTTTGGCATGATGTAAGACATTTTTTGGCCTTTCTCCTTTTTAAATCACTTCAGTTTTCTCCCATCATATTTCTATACTCTAAAATTTTCATGAAATACATTTGGGTGGTTGAAACTTTTGTAAATTTGGGTCGCGATTTCTCACAAGGAGGGTATGGTGGGTCCTGATGCCTGACCAGTTGAGAAACCACTGGTTTAGCTGACGCTTTTGTCCAAAGCTTGGGACAGGGGTTTGCTGGGTTAATGACCCTGCCCAAGGGCCCACATGGATACTCAGTATGCCCTGACCAGGATTCAAATCCACAATCTCATGTAAAAAAATTCAGCGATGTAAGCCACAGAGACATCCAAAATGGTACCAAAATGAAAAGCCACTTGGGAGCTGAAAGACCTTAATGGTTAAATCTTTAAAAAGAGCAAGAATTCCCATCACTCTGATCGAGGCTGCAGACATAAATAAAGCCATGCTTGTGTAAGTAAACATTGCATTTACACAACCAATTCAATCCAGACAAAAGCATCCCAGATGACCTCCTTCCTTTTCAGTACACTTTGAGGTTCATCCATGCAAGCATTAAGGATTACCACTTGGTATCTGAATGCCTGAAATGTATAGAAATCCTTGTTGATGCATTGCTGATGCAATAGGCCTTAGTCTTATTCATGTTGCATCAGTGAAACCCTAATGCAGAGAGGCCCCAAATGACTTAAACAGCAGTGGCATGTTCATTCTCTGTGCACTGATTTTCTTTGTAGTGCTATTTTTGTACATACTGTAGGTGAAACCACAATTTACCCACACTATACAGAAATAGGTAACATTTGTGTTTTATTTACTGTAAATTCTATTACAGGACAAAAAAACTAGATTTCACCCAAGCTGAAGTAAACCCTGAATGCAACTGATCTTGTAACATGGCTTTTTAAAGCCAAAACATAAATGAACACTTCTGATGGTAGTGTTTTGGATAGATCATGTAAGTGATTATTTGATGCTCTGTGACACTAAAGCACGGCTGGTTGGAGATCCTAGGCAAAGACCAATCCCACTTTAAAAGATATTGAATGAGAAGTACAGAAACTTAATGATCTTCAGTCATATTTTAATAAAAAACAGAAAATGTTGTCTGACTATTTTGGCAATATTTGGAAAAATGTAGCAAAGGCTTCCAAATGCTGCCAGCATGTTTGTGCAATTTAGATAGTGTTCAGGAGTTTGCATGCAAATTTTGGATTTGCAAAAAAATTCTGCAAGTTTTGGGTTGTTCTTCCACTGCATAGCAGTCATAGGTGTAGTCCATAACCTGACACGCTAGATGGATGTGTTTCACACATCCATCTGGAAAACCTTCCATAGACGGCGTTTGGGAAAGGGCAGAGCCTTTGAGAAAAAAACTCGGAGGGTGATTGGGTGAAATTTCTGTCTGTGACTTGCATATTTTGCAGTGCTGGACTATACCATTTGGACATTTTTAAGGGAGGAGCAGGGGCCCCCAGTACTGTATTTTACTCTGATACAAATTTCAGTCTGTTGACCAATTCATTTAGTCACTTTTGATTTAATAATGACACTAAAACATTGATACTGAATGTGTGGCTCTTTTGTGATGATCTTTTGGCTCTTTTGTCTTAATTTGAAACATAATCCCCATTTTTGCCACTTTTATCCTGCTTTTTGCATTTTTTTGCCACTTTTTGCCCATTTAAGCTGCCTTTTGCAATTAAATGCCACCTATTTCCCATTTTGCCATTCTTTCATGCGTTTTGCCCATTTTCCCACCTTTCTGCAGATTTTTGCCCATTCTAGTCACTTTTCACACTTTTTTGCCTTGGTTTTTGCCACTTTTGGACCATTTTTGTCAACTGTAACACTTTTTTTTAATCACTTCTCACCCATTTTGACACCTTCTGCCCTTTTTTGCCACTTTTCTCTCAGGGTTTGATGCTTTTAGCCCATTTTTACCACTTCTTTTTGTCACTTTTCACTCATTTTTGACACTTTAATCATGCTTCAGCAATTTTTTGCCTTGTTTTGTCTATTTTTGCCACTTCTAACCCATTAAAGCTGCCTTTTGCAGTTAAATTCCCACTTAGTTCCCATTTTTCCACCTTTTTGCAGATTTTGCCCATTTTTGTCTTTTTTCACACATTTTTTGCCATGTTTTTGCCACTTTTGGACCATTTCTGCCTTGTGTAACTCATTTTTTTTGCCACTTCTCACCAATTTTTGCCCTCAATTGCCACTTTTTCTCTTAATTTTTGCCACTATTCCCTCAGTGTTGGCCCCTTTTATTCCACTTTTCGTCCATTTCAGCTGCCTTTTGAATTAAATGTCTTTTTATTTTGCCCATTTTCCCACATGTTTACTGATTTTTGGCCATTTTCCCCAACTTTTGTCAGATTTGGACAATTTTTTGCCACCTTTAAATTATTTTTTGGTCACTTCCCACTCATTTTTGCCCCTTCTGCCTTTTTGCCACTTTTCTCTCAGTGTTTGCTAATTTTCGACAATTTTTACCACTTCTTTTGTCACTTTTCACCCATTTTGACACTTTTATCCTGCTTTGGCAATTTTTTGCCTTGTTTTGTCTGTTCTTGCCACTTCTCACCCATGTAAGCTGCCTTTTGAAGTTAAATTCTCACTTAGTTCCCATTTTTCCACCTTTTTGCAGAATTTTGCCTGTTTTAGTCACTTTTCACATATTTTTTGCCATGTTTTTGCCACTTTTGGACCATTTCTGCCACTTCATCAATTTTTGCCATTTTCTGCCGTTCAATGCCACTTTTTCTCCCCATTTTTGCCTCTTTTCCCTCAGTGTTTGCCCCTTTTATTCTACTTTTCACCCACTTAAGCTGCCTTTTGCAATTAAATGTCTTTTTTCCCCCCACTTTCTCACTTTTTTTGGCTATTTTAGTCACTTTTCACACATTTTTTGCCACTTTGGGACCATTTCTGCCACCTGTAACTCATTTTTTGCCACTTTTTGCCCATTTAAGCCACCTATTGCAATGAAAAGTCTTTTTTTGCCAATTTTCCCACATTTTTTCTGATTTTTGGCCATTTTTCCCAACTTTTTTCAGATTTTTGCTACTTTGACAATTTCTTGCCACCTTTAAATTATTTTTTGGTCACTCCCCACTCATTTTTTGCAACATTCTGCCCTTTATTGCCACTTTTCTCCCAGTGGTTGCAGCTTTTTGACCACTTTTGCCACCTTTACCTTATTGAAATTGCCACATTTCACCACTTAGATTTTGGCTCTTGCAAAGGTATTTTTCAAAAACTTGGCTCTCCTGTTGGGCAGGGTTGAGCAACACTGCACTAAATGCAATGCTGTTTAAGTGGATCTGTTTGGGGAGATATAATATGGTTTTGAGTGCCTGGTTTCCTTTTGAAAGACATTTGTGAAGTTTCTGACACATAAGTGAACTTTTCACTTGTATTTAAAGTTCAGAGGAAGTGTGCCAAGTGTTTTTGACTGTTTGAAGTGTTTCAGAAAGTCCTCATGACTTGAGAACAGTCCATAAACAGAGCTGCTCATCAGGCTCGAAAACAAGGACTGGATTCAGTTGTGAAATCAATGAAATCGGCTCCAGAGCGCCGCTGTGCGAACTTCTTCTCACGCCAAGTTGTAAAACCAGTGTGGGAGAATAGGACGGAGCCTCCGTGTTGTTCCTGAAAGCCGGCACGGCGCTGAAGTAGTTTAGTGTAGCACGAGGGCGAGAAAGGGGGGGTCCTTGTTGCAACATCAAACACTGTGTCGTCACTGGTCAGCGATACGTGCAGCAGGCACTGCCTGTTCCAAAATAAATATTGTTGTATACAAATGAGCTGCCCGGACATAGGCGGGCCAATCACAGCCCATCCTCTCATCACACCTCTTCATTCATAAGAGCCGATGCGTCAAACACTCAGAGGAGCCGGCTATAAATACGGCTGCGCGCAACGCACAGTTAGACATTTTCCCCAAATCAAAGGAAAGAGACAACTGAGCAAGAAGCGGAACCGTTTACCTTTCATTCTTCTTCTACCTTGCTCCACGTCTTATCTCCTCTCTTTAGTATCCTGATCACTATGTTGGCAATGGGTGGATTTTATTCGCAGCACGTCTTGGTGGCAGTGCTGTGCTCCGCGTTGGCCATCGGCACGTTAGGGTCCCCGGTGCTGGGGCCAGAGCCGATCCGGTGCGCCCAGTGTACTCAAGAGAAGCTGAGCCAGTGTCCAGCGGTGGCGCCCGGATGCGCCGAGGTGCTTCGGGAGCCCGGCTGTGGATGCTGCCTCGCTTGCGCCCTGACTGCCGGGGAGCTGTGCGGGATCTATACTGCGCCGTGTGGCTCCGGACTGAGGTGCACCCCGAGACCCGGCGACCCCCGGCCGCTGCACTCCCTCACCCGGGGACAAGCTGTGTGCACGGAGAGCACTGAGCCAGAGGCGACCCCCGAGCCCCAGACACCAGGTAGGCCTATAACATACACATTTTAACCCCCCCCCCCCCCCCCAAATCTTCTTCACCAACCCCCTCACCAAAAAAACCCCCACCTGCACGAGCTTTTCTGGAGCGTTTTACACTCAAATCCATCCAGTCCGGCTTCACATTCATTCATTTCCCTCCTCCAGATCAGGGAGAGCCAGAGCCGGAGATGGAGAACGCAGCCATCACCTCGGACCTCGGCTCCAGCAACTACCTCCCCGGGCACACTAAGCCCTACGACCCGCGGGCTGCTGCGGACGCTCAGGACAGCATGAAAGCCAAACTGATCGCCAACCGAAAGAGGCTGACCGACCAGGTGAGGATCACTCTCAACCTTCACGTTTCCTGCTCACAGCCGGTGAAATCCCCACTCTGATATGTTCCTAAAAGTTTTTGGGGGGAGGTTTGGAGACAGGGTTTGATCACCACACGGGGGCGCTCCTGTAAAATGTTTGAGGAGCTAATGTGGAGAGAAAAGAGGATGTGGATGCTTGTTATCACAAGTTGCAGTTTGATGCATGCTTTCTGATGACAAAGCACTGTTGATTATTATTTCTGTATGTTGGCTAGGGCTGGGCAACATGGAGCAAAATACCTCAATGTTTTTTAGGCTGAATTTCAATATAAAAGCCATTTTCTCTGTAAAGAAATAACACATGGTGTCACAAGCAGAATTTAAAAACTTTGCTGTGACTTTTAATGGTCAAAAGTTGCAGACATATTCCCAAACCCTGTCTAATTTTACACAAAACACTGGAAACTCTCCATATATTGAGGTTGTTTAAATTTTGTATGATTCTAAATCTCACTTATTTTAATTAGTAATGGTGGCATAAAAGATATGAAAAGAAAATGTTATGCTGTCATATTTTCACCATACAGAAGAGAGAGAGTCTAAATTGCAAAAATATGTTGGCAACATTTCCATACATTAAAGTTGTCCACTGTTTTTCAATACCATGTTTGAAAATGACCAAATTTTCATTATTTTAATGATCATTGCCACCAAAAACTGCAACAACTTAATGATCTTCAGTCATGTTTTTAAACAAACTTAAGAGGGCAATGTTGAAGTTGCACAAATATGTTGGCAACATTCAGAAAAGTGGGTGGAACTGAAAATTAGCACGGACAACTCACACCCCTAGCCAGTTTCACCCACTTTAGCAAGTGCTGCCAATGTATTTGTGCAATTTAGACAGTGTGCAGGGTCTTGTCTGCAATTTTTTTTAAATTAAAAACAATAAAATGCCCGATATTGGGTTTCCAGAACTTTAAGATATGATTGGTGTATCAAAAATTGCAGCAACTTAATAATCTTAAGTCATATATTTACCCAAAGAGAGAAAGAACTCTGGCAAAATTGCACTAATGTGAAGTCAACATTTGGTAAAGTGCATGGAACTGAAAAGTAGCAAGGACAACTCATGCCTCTAGCCAGTTTCACCCACTTTAGAAAGTGTTGCCAACATTTTTTTTTGCAATTTAGACAGTGTGCAGGAACTTGTCTGCAATTAATGACAACTGAAACAATAAATTGCCCTGTATTGGGTGCCCAGAACTTTCTGATTTGATTGGAGGTATCACAAAGTGCAGAAATAAATAAATCTTAAGTCATGTTTGTACATAAAAAGAGAGAGGGCAATGTTGAAATTGGACAAATTTGTTGGCAATATTAAAAAAAAAATGGGTGCAACTGTTAAGAAGCAAGGAAACTCTTGATTTGTTCCAGTTCCACCCACTTTTCTGAATATTGCCAATGTATTTGTGCAATTTTGACATTGTGCACAATGTTGCCTTCAATTTTGTTTACTTAAACAATAAATTGCTCATTTAATTGACCAATTAAAAGATGTGATTCTGGCATCAAAAGTGCATAAACTTAATGATCTTCAGTCATAAATTTACCCAAAGAGAGAAAGAGCTCTGGAAAAAATTGCACAAATATGTTGGCAACATTTGGAAAAATGGCTCGAACCTTCACTTTTTGCCAGCTTCACTAACTTTCCAAAATGTTGCCAATGTATGTGTGCAATTAAGACAATGTGCAGGGCTTTGCCTATGATTTTTGATAATTAAAGGCAATAAATTGTCCAATTTTAGGCACTTTAGACTTCTGGTTTTGCGGTCATATATTAAAACCCCCTGATTATTAATACATATGCTATTTAAATAAAATGATTTGCTCTTAAGCCAAACATTCCAACAGATAAATTAGTCGTCAATAAGTACATACTGTTTGTGTTTCTTACTGTATAACTTCTAAATTCTGTGTGTTTTCCAGCCCTGGAGTTGGCACAGAGCTCAGTTAACCCTTTCCTTGCCTCTTGTCTCCCATAGGGGCCGTGTCACATCGAGCTGCAGAGAGCTTTGGAGAAGATTGCCAAATCTCAGCAGAAACAAGGAGACCGATTAACCAGATTCTACCTCCCCAACTGTGACAAACGCGGCCTCTATAAACCCAAACAGGTTGGTATTATCATCCTCATGTCAGTGTTTGTGTTTGTGGTTGATTCCACTCAGCATGAAAGAATCTCACCAAGCTGTGCTTAGCCAAGATTGTGTCAAATGATCATGTGGGTGAGGCAGGGGGGCGTGTCTTTGTTTCCGGCATGATGTCACCCATTTTCAAGCCCCTACATGTTTGTGTCTAACTGTAAATGAAAATGAAAGCAGTTGAGTGAAATGATCTGTGTTTCTCTGCAGTGTGAATCTTCTCTGGACGGGCAGAGGGGTCGATGCTGGTGTGTGGTCGCCTGGAATGGAAAGAAGATTTTAGGTTCGACTGATCTGCCTGCAGACGCCGAGTGCCCTTAAAAGAGATCAACCACTGCTGAGATCTCACACAAAGAAGAACAAGAACAAGCAAACCACTGATTTTTCTTTTTGAAAGCTGTTTATTTATTGATCTCATCCATGGTGGTGTTTAATTCAGGTACACTGTCATTAGGGGACTAATGCCACGTTTCCACTTAGGTATGTTTACGGCCAACAGGAAGTCCAGTCATCCCTATAGAAATCCTTATCGCTGTTCTGACATGCCTGCAAAGCTCCTCATCCAGAATTGCCTTGTGCATGTTAAAAAATACTAACTTTTGCGTTGCATTTGGGAGAGACAGTAGGACGGTGCACTAGCTCAGCAAACAGGCGATTTCTCTCGATTCAGATGGTTGTCAATGAAGCTGTATGTATGACGGCATATTAGGGCTAGTCTAAATCATTTTGAAATTAAAAAGGTTTTAGTTTATTAGGTTTTGAATTTACAAGAAACTAAACTCAGAACTTCTGAGTTTTAGGAGAAAACACTTGAAATATTTATTATTTATTAAATTTTTTTTAAACTCCAAAATATCAAACTTTTAAAGTCATAAATTTACAAGAATTTCAATTAGAGACACTTGTTTTCTTTAGTTTATGGCAATGCCAATTCAAAGTCTGAAAGCTGATATTAATGAGAATTCTGGGCTAAAACCACAAGTTTTTCCTCACTGCTTTAGCTCTGTAAAACAGTTTGATTAGGCTATCTGCTGCATACCAGCTTTTCTGGTATGATTTTCTTCTGTGCAATAGGCTTTTTTTGACTTTATAATCCAAAGAATTCTAAGTTGTTGTTCTTGTAAATCTATGACATGTGGAACTTCATAATTTTGAGCTTTTATCTTGAAAAATTACAATTTTTAAATGTGAACATTTGGAGAATTTTCAGTTAAGTTTGTGACTTAAAATGCTCAAAAGACTTTTATCTCCAAAAGTCTGAGTTGTTATTCTTGTAAATTTACAAAATGTGGAAACATTTATGCCTTTTTTAACTTTAAAATCTTTTAGTATTTTTTTGTAAATGCATTACTTAAAACCCCTCAAAATTCTGAACTGGGGTATCAAAAAACTTCAACTTATAATCTCAAATGTTTGGAATTTTCTCTTACAATTCACCTCTTTTTTCTTCATTTATTTTTTTTTAGATTTGCCCTAATATGCTCCAAGATGTTCTTGACAGTTTGATATGCATTTAAACCTTAACATGAACGTTTAGAAGGCATAGTTGCTGGAGTGCAGGCATATGGTTCGTTCAGCCTTCGTGAAATATTACACAAAAACTCTACGCCCCTGGCAGGCTGGCGTCTTAACTTACTTTTTAAAGAGCAACATTAGTCCTGCTTTGTCCCAGTAATTCTCCAAACTACCTAATAGTGGAAAACACACAAAATTAGCATCTCTTGCTTGGCTACAGGTAGCTTTGATCACACAGAAATGCACTTCCTTGTGTTGGACGCTAGGAGGCATGATCCGTATTTTTACAGTCACATGCGTAAGTGGAAACACAGCGTGAAGGTCCCGACCACCCTGAACCCCCCTCCCTTCTCTTCAAACACCCGTCCCAAAGAGAAAAAAAATCTATTTTTGTTTTCTGAAAAGGAGATTTTTTAATATTGATGCATTTACTTCTACTCTTCAGCCTTATTTATTTCCAATTTATTTGTTATTTTTAATTATTTCATGAGTATTTATATCTTTTTTTGCCTTATTGTTATTATTATATTATTATTTTTATGGGTGTATAGTGTATATATATATCTTGGCCCTGAGTAACTCCACTGCTGAGTTGAGCTCGCTCTACCCTTAAGGAGTTGTTTGGAGGTTTGGTTTGTGATGAAACTGAGCAAGAACAAAAAGCACTGAGTGACCAAATGTCATTTAGAAGTATTTCTAAATGTTGTTTTTATGATTTATTTTCACATTGCTGCCATTTTTATGTCTTTTTTTGTAATTGTTTCTTTTTGAACTGATGTGACACATGATCAGAATGCAAAACTCTCAGTCGGTAATCCTTCAAACAGTCTCAGAAAACATTTCCCATGATTCCATGGGGCTGCAGATAGCATGACGGGCTGGCGCGTGGCTGCTCCGCCTCTCAGACGGGTATTTCTACATTAACCTACCTCCGATATTTATGTGTCTGCTGTCAGTTGTGTTGTTGTGTGTGTCAAAAAAAGACGTGCTGTTTTACTTTGTGTTGCTGTTCTCTCTGACCAAGAACACATGACCACAATGAGCGAGTCCCGCAGTGAACCCTGCCACTCGCCTCCATCCACATGCTGCTGTTGGAGAGAGAAATATTATGTGAGTCTATTCCAAAGTGACTAACTGCTCACTCGTGTGTATGTACACTTTTGTAATTGAGATGTAATGTAAAAAAAGGTGATATATTTAATAAAAACATTAACCTCAGCTATGCACTCCTGGCCTCTCTGTCACCTCAAGGCATGCTTAATTGGTGAGCAAACATCCATAGGTGGTGAATCATAAGGATCATAACAGCTTCATCAGGGTGGATTATGAAAGCCTGGGTATAGATGCAGCCCTGGACCACACTTTTCTAAATCCAGAGTGTTTGTGAGCAATGTTATCACGCTGATCTAAAGTGGAGGTCCTGGTCTAACTTTAGGACATGCTGCTCTGCGCTGCCTTTTGACCCGCTCTCTGTTTGCCTTGGTCGAGGCACAGGAATTCGCCTCAACCTCTCGTGCCCACTGCCAGCCTGCCTGGCACCACCAGATTTATTTTTATTCTTTTCACAAATTGAACCTTTGCTTTATCCTTATTGACACATTCCAAGACTGAGGGGAGCCTGATTGCATTCAAGGCCTTCAACAGGAGTAAATCTGGGTCCTGATAGCCTGCAGGAATTAAACTCAGCCCATATAAGCTGCCGCTGCGTTTCATAACAGAAGCTGGTTCATGGATGGCTCATCTTTATCTAGATACTTCCTCCACAAAGTTTATTTGGCTGATAGTTCATCACTGTTTGAATTAAAAATCATTTTTTATAAGATAAAGGGGCTCAAAAAGCCTCCTAGCTCAGTACAAGACTCTTTAAGACTCCCTTTCTCTTGATAGATGACTCTAAACACAAGAAGCTCTGCAGGACAGTGTAAATTGTGATACTGATCGCCTCTAAATCTGTTAAATGTTGTAAAAAAAAAAAAATCATTGTTTTGTAAAGTGTAGGAATCTTACTCAATGTGAAAATGTTCGGCTAACTACTGTGTACAGGTCAATTTAGAGCTTTAGAGTTCTTACTTTTCTCCGTTCCCATTCATTCCTTATGGGGATGGCCATAAGGAATGAGTGGATTGTTATGTTTCCCCCCCAAAGAAAACACAAATTTTATAACAAAGGTTGCTAATGGGGAAACCACACTGCTACCCACTAAATCTATCAAAATGATGGAATAACTAAAAACTTGACCCAAAACAAGGATAGGTGGGAGTCATTTCAATTAAGGGGCAAGTGAAATGAAAATATTTTTTGATTTTCACCCCTCACACACAAACAAAAGGCCCTGAAGCAAAGTTTTCTCTTTTCTTTAAATTCAAACACAAATAGAGAGCCAACTAATGGTGTTGACCCTCACACACTCATAACCCCCTACCAAACTGAGAAGCAACCTGCTCCCTATATAACTTCCCAGCCCTGCTGATTACCAACAGCACTCAGCTGGGAGCAGACACCTCAGGTGCACCAAGTTTGCCTAAACGAGCAGGGGGAATTTTTCACTGGGTTTTTGTGTGGGAAAAAGTCATCCAGTTTCTTAAAAATGGTCCCAAAAAACAAACAAACATTTTTCCTTATGTAAATCATATTTGGGTTGTGTTTCAGATTGGGCTTCTCATTACAAAGTGTGAACCCTGAGTGTGAGTGCGCCCTAGACTCTAGATTATTAGAAGGGGAAATTTCACTCTAAGCGAGCTTAATTTGAAATATTGATCCAAAAAACAGCCACTTTAATCAAGATAATAAGTACACGTTTACCATGCCAAACTACAGAAATAAACCTCTGTGTTTCTTGTTGCTAGGTTGAAAGTTTTATTTAAACTTCAAGAAAAAAAGTTAAAAGAAAGTATGCAATATTTTTTCTTTTCATATTTTCTGAATTTAATAATTATCTGGGGGGCCCTGGAAGCTGTGGGGGCCTGCTGTGCCCCCTGGGTCTCCAAGTTGATGATCATTGCTGTATGGTATAGCTTCTCCAAGCAAGTCCTGCTTAAAGGGGAAACTCTCACTGACATCTTAGGAGGCTGATGCCACAACTATTGCCAAGAACCTTATGCAGCCCAACATCAAAAATACCAAAATACCCCTTTAACATTGTTATGCATTAAGAAATATGCAGGAATGCATGTACAAAATGACTCACTGACAAGTGATAAGTAGATGACAGCACTGACATTTTTCTGGAGTTCAGCTTTTAACCCTTAGGGCTCCAGCGGCACGGGTCCCAGCCGCAGGCACAACCCTTTGTAAATTGTTTGGTAACTTTTGAACCGTAAGTCATAGACGCTAACTTGTTTTTTCCTGTGAAAGCTCTGTGTTGTGCCTTTCTATATATGTTCTTCATGCATTAGTAGCTCTTGCAGAACATTTTCTAGTGAGCCAGGAACTTGGCTTGGGGTTTCTGAAGATAGGGTTGTTGTATACAACGAGAAGTGGCAATGTTTAGAAAAAAGTTGATAACTTTTGAACCTCAAGTCATAGACACTCTTTTTTCCTTTGAAAGCTGACCATTTTGCCGTTTGTTTGCTACCCTCGATGTCTCTGTAGCCCTTAAGGATGCTGTTCTGGCAAACCTGGAACTTCGGTGACTTTTCAGGGTCTTTAAAGATTAAATCCACAGTATTAGATGCGATAATAAGCATCTTTTTGTCCATTTTTAATTCATTTTTGTTAATTTACTTTGGGTTTCTTCAGTGGGTAGTGCCATATTTATTGGGAGCAATGTTTATATGCAATGCATTGTAGGAGTGGTAGTCGACCAGTTTCGTCTCTACTGCTTAAAGGAATGGCACAAATGAATCTAACTGCAAAAAAAAAAAAAAAACCCACAGACTTTTTGTATATATGTAGATATCTGAAAAATGTAAGTCACAGAATATTTATTTTTTCACTGTTTTGTCCCCAAGAGATGGGAGAACAAGTCTGTGCAATGAAAAGTCTTAGTCACTATTGTTTACTGTGTGTTATCAATGAAAATCTTTGAGTTTCAAATTCTGATTTATTTTCTTTTGTCTTTAGAGTCACATAACTTTTTCAAAATTTAAGTGACATTATTGTAGTAGATATATTATTAAAGTCCAGGTTGTCCTGAAAAAAAGGATGCTTAGAGCTTGACTGTGCACCACAGGGTTGATGTTTTGCAAGGTTTTTAAGAAAAAAAGTCCAGACGAGAAAAAAAATAGCTGTGAGCTCTAAGTGTTAAAGCTCAGTGACAATTCAGCTAAAAGATGAGAGCCTTTAGGGATGAAATGAGACACTGAAAGGAGCAGAGTCGTCATTACGTTCCATCACTGTGAGAGCAGGAAGATGCTCAGATGAGCTGTAGCGTGCTGCAGCCCTATCACAGTAGCTAATGGTGTACAAAACCACATGATAAATGTTATGAAAGACTAATGGACCTTTATCTCATTGCAATTAACATGTTGATGCCATAATTTTGATGTTTTAAAAGCACATTAAGCAGTTTATTTCAAAGTATAATTCTAAGTAGAAGTACAGAAGAATGTGTTTTAAAGCTGCTTTGAGTACACTGTAAATTTAAAGCACACTTTTACTGTAATGAAGTACACTTCTTTTAACCTGGGACGCAGAATTCTGCTCATGTAAGAAGAAAAAACACAAAAGAGGCATTATTCTTTAAAATGTGTTCACTTTTTATTTAAAAAAGACATTAAATACAAATTATACTTTGAATCAAAATCATTTCCTTTCTCAGAGAAAATAATAGCTGTGTGATTTCTAGTTTAGTATCATGAATCAAAAAAACTCGAAGGATAAACTTGAGAAGAAAAACAAAAATACATTTTACCCGTGAACAGAGAGATTCTTAACGTGACCAGCAGGGAAAATAAATGAAAAAGTGACGTTTTGAGAAGCGTGACTGTGGCTCTGCACTGACGGACTGAGGCGGGATGGCGCAGCATGCATGGAGAGAAGTGACGGACTGAGAGGTGAGAGGTTCACTGGCTGTGAAGAGCAGTGACCTAAGGTGACCAGAGACCTGAGTGACTGACTGACAGATTTTTTTTTTGTTTTTTTGCCCCCTGAGGCTGAATATTGCCTGCTGGGTGCTGAGCTTAAAACTGACACTGCTGAGCAACAGAAGGAAGAGATTCATTAAAAAATAAAACATTCATTAGTGATTATATTCCCCAAAATACACTGAATCATAGAGACTTTGCTGTGCAATCGGTGAGTCACTGAATTGTTCATCAGAAAACCTAGTTTGGATCAGCTTATAATTCTTTCTTAGATAAATAATTTTCATTTTTAAGTACTGTACATGATGTCTAGTCAGACACATAGCTGGCCAGGAAATAATAATAATATATATATATATAAAAAGACACACAAATATTCAGGAGGGAATAGCTTAAACATATTTGTATGTATGTTCCTCCCTTTACATCAAGTCTTTGAATAGATGGGATTTAGCACCAACAGGCTGGTTGTGAGTTGCTGCTGTCTATCAAAGAAAGTGTACAGCCGATTTCATGCTACCGAGCTACTGGGTGAGCATTCTTCGTCGGCACTCTCTCCACTGTTCAAGTCTTTACACAGGATGTGGGAGAGCATCGGGTCAGGAAGCCGCCTCCTCCCTCAGACCCCCTACCACTTGTGTGAATGCATATTTGGTGCTGTGTCCACCTCGTGGAGATTTGTTGGCATACGATCATACAAGCGTTTTTCAAAGAAACAAAAACAACAACAACAAAAAAAGAAAATAGTTGCATTGAATGGAAAATTTCTGAGGGGTGTTTCGCTTACTTTGCTGTCAGAAGTCCTGGTGTAGCTTTTTCTTTCTTTCTCTCCTCACTCCACTATTATTGTTGTCTTACAGTATCACACTGTTTCATCTGGCCTTACCTCCAAGGAAAGGTATGCAGATGCAGATAGGTCCAATTGTCTTTAACTGCATGCATTGACGAGTAGCGGCGCAGCTAAAGTGCTTTAAGTGCTTGTGCTTGAAGCAATAGGGGCAGCTGGCACCTGCAGCGGGGCGGTGCCGGTCACACCGGGGCTGTACCGCCCCGTTCAAACAAGCCTACACCAGGATGCACCGCTGACAGGAAGAGGACCGGAGGAGGGCCGGGTGTTGGAGCGAGGAGTAACGGTGAGGGTTAGTGAGGCTGGACGGGATCAGGCACGCAAACGAGGACGAAGTGTTAGAAAGTAGGTATGGACATGTATGAGAGGAACTCGACATAAAGGCTGCAGGACAGATGAGGACGTGAGGACACAGGTGAGAAGGTTGGAGCTACAGAGGGGTGGGGATGGGAGAGAAACAGAAGACCACTGATCTAAGTAAACTGAACATTTAAGATAGCATATGAGCATCTCAAATATAACTAACCTGAAACCTATCACTGTTGTGTCAGACACTCGCCTCTGTTAGCACCACAGAAGAGCTTGTAACTCCTTCACTAAGAGCAGCAGCTGGATTAAGCTAGGATATCAGATGCAATGCCTTTGATATGATGTATCCTTCTGCCTTCCAGAGTATTTACCACTACATTTTATTCATGAGCCCTATATGCTGCCAGTTCAACACATAAATACCTAAATTGGCAGCCTAGAATAGTTAAGAAATCCTTAAAAACTTCTTAACGCTAAAACTAATGCCTTTAAATTGTGTCTCACTTTGGTGTTGTTAAAATTGTTTAAATATATCCAGAGATTTAAAATGTTGGTATAGATGGCTTAGTGGTTAGGTCACGCCCAATTTACATGGGCGACTCGGGTTCAAGTCCGACCTATGGCTTCTATTTTGCATGCCATTCCTTGCTCTCTTGTCCCTATTTCCAACTATCCACTGTCCTTCTCTCTGAATAAAGGCATAAAAAGCCCAAAAATAAATGCCATGTAGGTAAAGTCTACCCCATAAGAAAGCATTGATCCCCTGTTTTTATATCATCCCAGCAAAGAAACGACAGATGCTGCCATGGAAAAACCTGCTCTCTATTGCTGCACTGCCTGATCAGAAGACAGTATTTGGCCTTCAATTTAGATACTACAGGCAAAAAGATATCCAATACTGTGAGATGTCAGTAGATATCCTTAATGCATAGTGAAGAAGAATTATGTGGAAAAGTTTGAGGACTTCTGTCTTTTACATGAGCATACACCATTGTTTAACACTATGATAGCTCCAGGTTAAGTCTACCTTAAATGTTTATGCCATTATGACATTCCTTTGCACTATGGGTCATGTGCCATGTTGAAGGTGGCACCTCCTTTCACTATGCCAAAAAGATCAAGCTTGCACAACAATTTTTGTGCAGTTATGCAGACGTGCAGGTATGTCCATTGCATGGATATGTTTCACATCCATCTGGGAAACCTCCCATACAAAGCCTTTTGGAAATAACTACTAAAGAAAATCTCTGAAAGTGACTGGAGGAGCATCCTGCCTGTCACATTCATGATGGGCCAGAGTGACCAGACAAAGACTTGTAGTTTATGAAAAGTAGAGCCTGTCAGTGGCCAAAAGTCAGGGAGACGTACAGAAACCTCTTTACTGCCTAGAGCAGGCTTGGTGTGGCTCTTTGCTCATGTTTTAACAAAGAAATGTGGTTGTGGTCTGCTAAAGCTGACGCTTTTCTACAGCTACATCCAAGCTAATCCCTACATTGGTAGCAGCCATTGTATACACCAGCTTATTGTAGAACTTCACCTGTAAGGGCTGCATGCTGAAGCTTGCTCAGAGATGACTGAAAACCTCTTTCCGTTGGCTCTTTGCTCTTGTTTTAATCAAGAAATGTGGTCCAGTTTTGATCAAACTGCCACTATGCTATAGCTACATTCAAGCTAACCGCTATACCAGCAGCACCCATTGCAAGTAGTGATGAAGCCTGATGCTAAACACAAACATGTTGCCGCAATAAATTCATTGCAAATATGAGTTCCAGAGTTAAAAGCACAAATGTGCAATGCAAAGAGAGCTACAAGTAGCCTGCAGCACATTTCTAGGGCCATGGACATCAGTTTCACAAGTAAGGGGTGAACACATGGCCCTGTGACTTTGACCTTTTCTCTTCAAAATGTAATAAATTCATCCTTGAGTCGGAATGGACACAATCCCTTAGAATCTTCAAGAGAAAATGCCTCAGGGCCTGGCTATCACTCACAATTGCTGGCAAACTCCTGCACACTGTTTAAATTGCACAAATACATTGGGCAACAATGGGAAAAATTGATGGAACTGATGATGAGCAACCAATTTGTCCAATCTTTTGTGGTTAAAACAGGACTAAAGATCATGAGGTTTCCACACTTTTTGATACTTCTGTTCATTAGAAAAAAGCAGTCTTTATCCTCAAAATACTGAAAGAACAAATCTGCAAAAGCACCATGGAGTATAGAGTGATTGGGCATGTCTTTCTTTACCCTGTCCCATGGCATTAAAAAAAAAAAAAAAAATCTCAGATTAGCTCATTTACTTAACGTGGTAATCAGCCTTCAATAAGCTTGAAATAAGACTCTTGAATGACGCAAACTATCTGAGATGTGGGCAGCAATTCAGAGGTTTGAACCAAGCTAATATTGGCACATTTCATTCTAACTCACCTTTAATTCTACTGTGGTTTGTCTATAGTCAAATGCATGCCTTAATCTTTACACTCTTGTGACCTTACATCTAGGAATTCTAGCACCACAAAGTTAGTGGTCTTATTAGGAAGAATCTACTGCTGCTGCTAAAACCCAAGCTAGTTGCAGCTGTTGCCTTCAGAGATACTTCAAGATTCCTGTGGGCGAGTATTTGATACGACAAAGGTGGGTTTTCAGGTCGATGCAGAAGGTGAAGGGGAGGTGTGGACTGTTTTTAAGGCACTGTAACTGCACGGTTTGCCTCCACTCCCTCCCAACAGCATGGCAAGAGAGGGAGGCAGCAAGGACGGCCCTGGATAAGAAGTCAAAGCCCTGCTACCCCATAATCCTTCACTTCAAGATGGACCCTGAGCCGGAGAGTGTTTATGTTTCTGCATTGTTTAATGGAGCAGGGCTAGGGAGGGGCAGTCAGACGTTTCTACACTGAGCTAAGTGACATACAGTATTTACATAAATAAACACTTTTGGGAAAGTGCACACCATCTTGCATGCCATCTCGCACAGACATGCAGCTGTGCACACGTATGTTATGCAGGTACTCACACATTAAGACACTCACACAGACAGACACACAATAGAAATGGTGGTGGTGTGTTTTTTTTTCGGGTCACAGTCACAAACAAGTCCTCTTTAAAGTGAGTGGAAAAGTCCCTCCTTCCTCTCTCTCTAAAAGAATAGTGCAGATGGTAGGATTCTCTCTTTCTTCCCCTTCTCTCTTAGCTTTCAGCTTATTTATTTTGTTTTTTAAGAAAGGATAGAGGTTCCCAAAGCACGGGACATATAGCTGTGATGGACAGGAGGCTCGGCCTGTCCCTCCCGTCCCCTTCCCCTTGTTCTCTCTCATACTCTCTGACAGAAATGGGACCTGAATCAAAGGTCCAGAGCCCCCTCTAAATGTTTACATAAAACTACATGCAAGAGCAAAGTAGGCTCTTTTTCTTTCTCCCCCTCCCTCCCCCCTTGTCCTCCCTCTGTCCTCTCATTTGCTCTCCAGGTTGTAGCACTGTGTCTCGCCTCGCTCCCTGCCGTCGTACCCTGGAAGAGACTGCCCGTATTTGTCCACGCACCAGCAGTAGCCCCGCCTCCTTCCTTTGGATGGACGGCACTGCGAAGAGAAGGCAGAGAAAGTAAAATTAGTATGCTGCTTGTTTGCTTTTATTAAACACAACGAAGGATTGCAGGTGGCACCAGCGGGGGCACGTATGAACATCACTCAGCCAGCTCTGACTTCCATCTTTAGTTTCGAGACCGCGGGAGGAAAAGGCTGGAACGCAGCCGAGGACTTATCACTTTGAGACACATTGTGAAAACAGATTAGCGTTTCCAAGGTGAGGAATTACCCTGACACAGCTTTACCAACAGCACCTTCTACGTGCATGTGTGTATTATAATAAGACGATCCGTCTCCCTGCTGGCTCTCAGAGTTTGGATGTTTGTCAGGAGGCCAAGTCGTGCCTCAGCAGAACTCTAATAAGACAAACATCTCATCGATCATGGAGAGGAATGCCCTGCTGTCTGGAGCTGTCGCTGAGATTTTATGAGCAGAATCTATCAGAGATAAACAGTGCACATGATGCAGCTGCTGGCCTTGTGAAAGACGGTAATAAATGTCGAAAGATCAGAGCATCCACGTGCAATCGGCACGCTGCTCAGACTATGCCATCTGCAAGCCTTATTCATCAGGATTATGAGCAGGGCTGGGCATTGTATTTAGCCTTTAAGATATATTGATTTAAAGTACTGTGCATATGTTTTAGATGTGTATACATTAAGGAGCTCAGTGTGCCACAACACATGCTCAGCAGTCAAGGTCAAGCTCAACGGCATCTAAACCCTTTCACCACTGGTAATACCCCTGTAGGCTGCCAGCTATTCTGGAGCCCTTTGGACATCCACAGCCAAACCAGGCGCTCGTGGTAACCCTACTACCTGCCTAGACAGCACCGTCGGCCATGCTTACTCACTACATTCACCCCTTACTCCGCCCTAAAGGTGTGAAAGTTGTTATTTTTTCAACAGATTATTTTCCATGCCCCTAGTAATATACAAGGACATCCAGAGCACGACAAGGGTTGTGCAAATCCTTCTTCCAAACCGATGGTGCCCTCATACAGCTTACACGCAACATCTACCTCTTACTACAGCCTCAAATTTTGGCCCAAATATGCCTAAAAGTTCTGCACAGTCTTGTAATTAAAAAAGATAAACGTTAAAAAATTATTCTTTATATCAATACAGTATGTGACGGTGTATGAGGGCCAATCTAAATAAAGTGGCATCTATACCTTTTTGGGAAAATCCAGAAAATTTTCTACTTTAAAAGCTCATTACATACGAGAACCAAAATTTTGAAATCTGAGATATGTTTGCTAAAATAGCAGGTAAAAGACCAATCCAATGATCCTGTTTACTAGAACTGAGCAACAAAGAAATGATTGTGATTTTATCCCAGAATCATCATGTCATTATCAACTGGACTTAGAAGACATTTCTGTAAACTGGGCTATCCAACCACTGTTTCCAGTTTGGTTTCTTACAAACTTACTTCTTTATTATTTAGACAATTACCACTTTATGAACTTTAAATTTTTGAAAGTAAAAATAAATAAATAAATAAATAAATAAAAAATCAAGTGTCAAGGGTGGCAAATGCCAATCCATGCCCTCCCTGTAAACGCCCCGATATCATGTTTACAAGCAAGGAACATCAGGCCCAATGACTTTGACCTTTGATCTTGAAAATCTTGAGTCATAGTAGATATCTATGCAAAACTGAAGCCTTCTTACAATACTGTTTTCACAGGGACAGTCAGGACATCTGTGCTACGTTTGGATGGTCAGGCATAAAAATTGCAGGCAAACTGCTGCACTCTGTGTAAAGGCCTGCTCCGTCCATGATAATTTGGTCTTTCACAATGGCACCACATCAGGCTAACAACTAAAATCTTGTCCCATCTTGGCCAACAGCCTGGCCACACTAAGAGAGATCCCGACCGCTCAGCTATGCTGACATCATCACTGTCATGTGACTGAGCGCGAGTTCACAGGTTGTCAGGGAGGTGGGTAAAGGAGTGTCAAACATAGCTACAATAGAAGCACTCTATAAGATGCTAGTGGCCTTTTGCTCAGAAATATAAGTAATTTTAAAAAAATGCAACAATTGTGGATTGGATTAGAGATTATGGATAATAGTTGTATAACTGTGATGACGTCACATTCATCTGAAAACCACGTTTTCCCACGTTTGCGTTCCTTTTGTCACAACCATGACGAGTCAGAAAAAGATGGCTGCCCCCGGAAAAGCCATTCTTACGTTAGCCAGTCACTGTTTTTATTAACATTGACTAGCTGCTAGCTGATGAGCTGTTAAAACAACACATTGCGCAGTACTCCACACATTACAGGACTGTTAATACACACTACAGGCAACCACAGTGTCTACAATTTCTAAACATGCACTGAGAAACAGAAAAGGCCCTGAAACAGGTCAAAATCACAGCTTTTACTACACTTAATTCTTTATGAAAGAATGAGTTCATAAGTTGTAAATACGACCTGGTAAGACGTTCCATTTGCCACTTCCAAGTTGGAAGTCGGAAAAACAAGTCAGGATACAAGTTAGGACTACAGAAGGAACGCAAAATAATTTTGGATGATGATGTATCAGTATGAGGTAAAATATGACTGCTCTCTACCAGATAGAACTCCAGGGATAAATGTGATAATGTTAAGAAAAAAAGTCCAATTAACCTAGCTCATACTTACAGTTTCACTGTAGGTATACAAAAAATCCCTGAAGGGAGTAAAAAGTGGGGGCCTACATGAAGATAAGGAGTGAACGCTTTCCTATTGGGAGGCATCGGGATACATGTCATTGATGTCAGGTCAGGGTACTAAACTAGACAAAGATTCAAGAAAGACTCTGACATGCAAATCTTGTCAAGTTGTGGTTGCGGGGCGTCACAAAAGATTATGTCACACTACAAGAGCATTTGTTGTTCCTGACACTCATATTCAGGTCAGACGGTTGACAATCAGCTGTGGCGTTGCACTCTGGCCAAAGTCCAATTGAACTGGTGTAGTCTGAGTCAGCATTTAATTGGACAAATACATTGGCAAAATTTGGAAAAGTGGTTGGAACTGATGACAAGTGAGGAAACTCTTGCCCTTCTCCAGTTCCACCCACCTTACCAAAGGCTGCCAGTGTAATTTAGACGTCTCTGTTTCTGTCACTATTTGTAAAGATAGGCTGGATAGATATATCACTGTGTTTTACAATATTTGGCGATGTCAAAATTCCAGGGTTTTGTATGTTTTGTATAACCATGTGTCAAGGTTATAATAGTTTAGGATTTTTCATTAGCTTTCATTTTTATTTCCTTTCACTTTCTGTGTTTGATTTCAGTTTAGTTTTTATTAGTTTTAGTGTTAGTTTTTTACGGACAGATGTCAGGGCTGAGTTAGCGTCATACATTTTAAAAACATATTAAAACAGGCTACTCTTCACTTATCATTTTATTTACTTAATGATGATGTTTGAATAAAACTCCAGACATAAAACTACCACTTTGTAAAATCTTAACCAATCAGATCAAGCAATCTTAGACTCCTCAGACTTGGGTGTAAGTGCCAGTCAGTATGGTTGTGTCAAAGACTAAAACTAAGGATATTTTGTCTCCATTTTTATTTTATTACCCCCGCCAAGGAGGTTATGTGATCGGGTGGGTTTGTTTGTTTGTTAGTTTGTTTGTTAGCAACATAAAGCAAAAGTTATGGATGGATTTTCATGAAATTTTCAGGAAATGGCAGAAATGGCATAAGGCAGAACTGATTAGTGTTGGGAGTGATCTGGATCACCGTCTGGATCCAGGAATTTTTTAAAGGATTCTGTACTACTGGGAGATAGGGCTAATGGCGGAGGTCTGCGCTGTTACCACTTTACACCAGGAGATGGCGAACATGAGTAACTTCAATCCCAGCAGCAGTTTTTGAGTGTGTTTCTATTCAAGGTTTTGGAGTTTATAGAGTTTGAAAGACACACCCCAGTTGAGGAGACGAGTCGGAGCGTAACAGTGAGAAAGACAGCGAATGGTAGCGAGATTACTCACAATGCTGGGAGGAATAGAGGAATATTCACCCTCTGCCATGACTTTCAGTCATCCGGTGAGACCATGTGTGCTTCCACCATGACAGTCCACACGTAGTGAAACCAATGCTCTGCCTCACCGTGTCTCTACCCACCAGGGAGGGAGTAATCGCGAATTAGATTTTGGGAGTTATCTGGATCACCGTCTGGATCCAGGAATGTTGGCGGAAGTCTGCGCTCTCTGAGTGCTTTTCTAGTTTTAGTTAGTTTTGTGAGCACACTATACAGCTTTAGTTAGATTTCATTTTTTTGGGTAAAGCTTAATTTTCAGTTTCAGTTAACTAAAATGATTTTTGAATTTTAGTTTTAGTTATTTAGTTAGTTTTATTTAACTTTAACAACCTTGCCACGTGTAAGAGTGTGGCTAAAATCTCTAATAATCACAAATGAAGAGATGACTAATTTTAGCTGTGTAGGACTTTGATGCCATGGTATCAAACAGGTTTCAGTATGGTTTGAATTTTCAAGAATTTTATCAAAGTTTATAATTCTGGTAAAGAGACAACAGATTTCTGTAGAAGACAAAAATACCAAGATATACAGTATATCTTCTATTGGCGTCCAGTGAAAATGTTTTTGGTCCATGTCACCCAGCCCTACCCATGTGCTCCTGTCCAGTGGGGGTAAAGGATGAAAAAGCAGATTCTTTAGGATGGCGAGGGGCGGGGAATGAGCGACTCTCTGACTGACTGAGAGTGAAGGAGTGTGAAGGTAAACATGGAGTTGCTAAAATATTTGCCAAGGCCAGTTGGAGGGCTGCAAGGAAACCAGCGCTGCTATTCTGGGAAGCTGGCAGACACTCAAAATCATCTGGAGCTGATTATGGCCCAAGCATGCACGAGAGCACGTGCATGTGCACGCATAAACACACATCAGCAAACATGAACAAACAGGAGTTGAGTGTACTGTCTGTAAACCCCCCTCCCCCCACACCTGCTTGCTCACAAGTTCTCACACAGTCACACGCATGTATGCAGTAATATCGGATGTCCCACAGGGGGCCACGCTTTGTAGAGTGGCAACTTTATGAGCTCCATTTGGGGTTCACATGAAACGGCACAATCAGTCGAGCCAGGCTGAACTCTCTGGCTTAGATTATTCCTCCTCCTACCCAACATCATCCCCCCGAGGGAGCAGTGACGGAGCGTCAAGTGACCAGCCAGGAATGAGGCACATCTGTCTGTCTCACTGTCACTGCAGCTCCACAAAATGAACCGTCTACCAAGTTTATAAGTAAATTTATTCACTCTTGCTTTGTAAAAACAGGGCAGTGATATTCAAATAAAATAAATCCTGTGAAGTCAAACTGCTTACCTTTTTCTATATAGAATATTTTACAGGATTTATGCCTTTATTTTATAGGACACCAAGAGACAGTCAAGAAATAAGAGGAGAGAGAAGGGGAATATGCAAGGGCAGCACCAGGACTGAGATCCAAACCTGCCACCAAACGGGCATCAAAGACTGTCACCTCTGAATATGGGCACATCATGTACAAACTAAGCTACACTAGTGGCCCAAACTGCTTACTTTGAACCCAAAAAGATGACTATTGACCCTTCTTGGTCACATCTGGGAGAGAAAAAAACAAGGGAACCTGTCTGCAGACAGCGGACCTCCATATACACATGCATATTTGACATCTCTGCAAGTGTGGGTGCAGTTGACTTCTGCTAGCACATCTGCATATGCCAACCACTGCTTTCAGCCACAGGTTTTGGAAGAAGAAAAAAAAAGAGAAGCTTTTACGAGAGAGAAAAGACAGATGATGTTCTGTAATGATGATGTTGGTTCTTCAATTGGCCAACTTTTAAAGACAACCATAAGTGCAGCAGAGGAGAATAGGAAGTAATAAACAGTCTACTGAATGTGGCATTGTATAGCCTGCTGGACTTCTGCTGAGTTTTGACACGGCTCCTCTTGAATGTAGAACTCAAGGTGACCACCTTTATCATGTATGCCTTTAGCTAACCTGTCTGTAGCAGCTGCAGGTAATGTGCTAACTTTAGTGCCACCTGTGGAGTGTAATTCATAGCAGAAGTAGCACCAGAGTTGGGCAGAGCTGTGCAATGTGTCTCTTCTTGTCATCTTTTTTTATTGTTTGAACTGAGAACCCATGGTGACAGAATTTACTCACTGAATCTGGTAAGGATGCAGGATTTGTAGCAAACTTCACCTCTATAAGAGGGGCTATAGTTCCTAGTTAGTTTATCAGATATAGATGTTATCACCCTTAAATTAATGCTGAAAATCAGCACTTTAATCTGACAGTCATTTTGGGATCATATAAAATTCCAAAGCTGAGGAATAATGATCAACAAACAAAAAATTTTCTCATGTTGACAGCCTGCATAGTGCTGTGCAGCTACAGACAGCGAGCAGACAGACAGACAGGATTTAGAGTGTGACCAGGTGTCTGTTTCCGGTGTAGTCGACATCCACGTGCAGCCTGAGAGCATGATCAAAGGCAGCTTTATAGAGACAGAGGCCCATTAAAATACCAACAACTACTGCAGCGGTCTGGGGGCGAGTACGCAGCCCGACACGCCCCATTCTCACACACTAACATCATCCAAGGATTCTTTTCAGGAACACAGTTTTCCTCCAGCCTTCCTTCCTCTCTTCCTTTTCTGTCTCTCTCCTCCCTCCGCTCCCCTTCTCGGTGCCATCGTCTGAGTCTGCGGCCAGCTTCTATTTTAGCCCTGACCCAGTGGACGAGACCGCGGAGAGGAGCTTAACATTGTGTTCCTCTGCTTTGGTTAATGATGATGGAGTCCAGTATGCGCTCTGTGTGTTTGTGTGAGGGTTGAAAAGCCAAAGGAGAGGTGGAAGGGAGAGGAAGAGCAAAATGTGCATGTGTGCATTCCCCTGTTGCTTGGCTACCTTTGAATTTCCGCTCAGTCTCTTTCATCTGTGAACTATTAGCAGTCATCTCAAGCCATCCTTTCTTTACGGCTTCAATCTGCACACACACAAACACACACTCATGAAGACTGTAGGAGAATGCCAAAGAAAGCCACATGTCTGCTGAGGAATGAACTGTCATGACACTTCCCTCCTACCTAAGAGAGAATCAAAGTTTTCATTGTTTTAGACAACTTTTACTCATGCAAAATTAATATCTGCACTGCTTCTTTCTCTAGTGGCAACAAAAACCTTAAAGGAATAATGCACCCAAAATGTCAAACGTATCACCTTTAAGCAAAGGATTGGATTTATGGCTGCAGCCATCAAATTCCAAAGAGCAAAAGGATTTTTTTTAAACTGTATAAATTAGCGACTTTAAAACAACTTTTCCACTTGCAACATCCTTGAGTTGGAGTCGATTTCCTGTAGTCAGTCTCTTAACATAACCTGACACGCCAAAGAGCCTGTTTCATATATCCATTACATGAATATATTGGGAAACCTCATCTTGGAAAGTGTTTTGGAATGGCAAGAATTTAAAAAATTTTCCCAGAAGGGGATTGGACAGACGTTCTGTCCGTCAGGGTCGTGACGAGCCAATCAGAGCGACAAGACAAAATGATGTAGCAGGCATTTACAGTTACAGTAGTAACCTGAGCTCGACAGGCAGGCGCTGCTGTCGTTTATGAATGGTGGAGTTTGTTGTTGGATAAAACTCACGCCAAGGCTGGTTGGAGAAATGCAAAAACATCTTCTCTGCCAGGAGAAGGTTCCAGTGTGGCTCTTTGCTCTTGTTTTAACAAATAAATGTGATTAAACTGTTACTGTACTACATCTACAGACTGCAGCAGTAGCTCAGTCTGGAAGGACTTGGGCTGGGAATCGGAGGGCCGCCGGTTCATGTCCCAGTCAGACCATATCTGGACTTTGGTCTGGTACCTGGAGAGGTAAGAGAGGCGCCAGGCCACTTTAAGTGCCCTTGAGCAAGGCACTGAACCCCCAACAGCTCACGAGAGCAGCAAGGCCATCATTCTGACATCTCTCCATTAGTGCATGTCCATGGAGATCCTGTTTGTGCATGTGTATTTGAATGTAATTCAGCCTATGTGTGTGTAGCATGTATAACAATAGAGTGTTAACTGTGAATTTCCCCTTGTGGGACTAATAAAGGAATGTCTTCTACAGCTGAGTTAACTTTATACTGGCGGCAGCCATTGCTAACGGCTAAACCTCGTCCACAGCTACTGCCTCCTCCTCCTCAAATGGTGCTGATTGGTCAGGTCCCTGGCACAGGCGTTCTAGTTTAAAACTTTGCAAGATGGATCTGCCTGATGACAGAAATGGAATGTGGCCAATCCACTGCTTTGCAAGGTTGTCTCTAACATGCACCATTAACTGAGTAAAAACACATGCTTTTATTTTTCCTGGGGGCAAATGAATGATACGTATGGATCTAAAGTTTATCATTATTAACCATAAATGCTGGGTAGAGCTAGATGATATAGCCTGAATTAAGATTTGAGTATTTCTTTGATTTTGAGGTAAAATTTTTATACTTCAGTATTATTAAACTAAAAGGGACCATGCATTTAAATTAAGTGGCAACCTCTGGTCCTGAAAAATGAAGCCAATGCAAAAGTGCAAAAAATTGCAATACCGCGAGTGTCCACTTGAGGCTGGCTTCAGGAACACCGGAGGTCCCGTCTGGACACCTCTTAAACAGCCGGTTTTTACACTAGAAATAAACTGGTTTACAGCTTGATTTAAAAAAAAAAAAAAAAAAAAAAAAAAAAACGTGTCTCATTAGCTAGTGTCTTCATTTACTCTCACTGTATGGGGGATGAATTTTTTTGTACCACAGTGGTTTAAATTATATTTAGGAAAAACCTCACCATGGACTGATTGGTGTGTCTCATTTGATTGACAGATAGCTCAGGCAGAAGCTACGCTTCTGTCAACCAGAACAGAAATACACCAGAAATACACCTTTAAAGAGTTATTAAAGCCACCGTCGAACTGAATGGACCCATTTTTAGACTCAACATTTTATCCTTCTTAATAGAGAACATAATTTTGTATTCCCAACAGGCACACTGCCATGATAGTCATATGTCCTGGAGCACTTCATGCCACCACTTCTGTATTGTTTGATGGAAACAAAAGGCAAAAGTTTTGTCATTTCCCTATCCACAATAAAAATCTGTCTGATATCACCATCAGCAGTCAGAAAACTGAGCACCGTTCATGCAAAGTTTGAGAGTCTCCTGCATGTAAAAATGTTCAGGAGGTGACGTTGCTGCCATCACAGGTGGACGTTCAGTAAAGCCAGGCTGATCTTGGGTGAGTGTTTTCCTGCAGCACCTTGTCCGAGTGCTTATTAATGCTAATCCTAACCCTACGTCACTCCCTAGCCCATAGTTGAAGTTGCCCCATTGTAGAGGTCTGTAGCCGAATGCCTCACCATAGAGGTCTGCAGCCTGATAAGAGAAGATGTTCCTTTTTTAGTCCCGCAAGGGGAAATTCCAAATCAAATGATCTTCTAGGAGAGTCACAGCAACTGATAACAGTGAGCTTTCAATAGGAAGTTATTATTGTTGTTTATCTTTAAGACTAAACCTAACTTTGAATGTCATCAGAAATGGTTGATGACATTTAAGCTGCACAACAACATGCAGTGTGTTCATCTGTAAAGTTTACAAAGAACTATGGGGAAAAAGAGGAGGTGCACCCTTGCTGTACACCTTTTCTCCTCCTCAGTGTGTGTGTGTGTGTGTCAGAGGGCGGTGTGTGATGGAAAGTAGGGTAAGGTTGAGACATTAATTTGAAAATGGCTTGAGGAGCCAAATAAGACTAAAAATTGTTCAAAAATGTAGGTTTATGTCGGTTTTACTAGGCAGTTTATTTCAGCCTGGTCAGTCACACTCATTACATGACAGCAGACTCTGTTAAACTGTGTATACTTTCTGTAGTTTGTGTGATGATTGAATAAAAACTACTACTGCTACTACAAAAGTTTCAACATGTTAAAACCTCTTGAATCCCCCATACCTATCCAGAATCAAAACTGAAAATAGTCGGTGTTCTCAATCAAGAAGCTAAATCCTGGTGTCCTGGAGCAATGTGAGGTGCGAAGTAGATTATCAAAACATGTTTTTTTGGAGGTGTGCTCCTTTACTAATCCTAGCCCTGTGAACCACATAGACTAAACCTCAGCTCAGGGGTCACCTCAGACCTCGTGGCCCAGATACTCAGCCTTCCTCTGGTCCTGCGTGGTCCACAAGGTCGTCTCTAAAAAAGCACATTTCATCCGCCCCGTGCGTTCATAATGCTACCTTTATGGGGCGTGTGTTGTGCGTATGAATGCGTGCTCTTGTGATGTCGGTCTTTATAGCTAATAGCAGCGCCGCTGGGCTTCACGGACATTAAAAAGAGCCTGGTACGACCACAGGATAAACATAAGCTCATAAAATGCAATGTGTGTGAGTGTGTGTATAGGGGCGCATGTATGTATTTGTGTGAGAGAAGGTGCATCTATGCATGCTGTTTGCAAGTGCACCTCAGTGTTGGGAGTAGCTGCAGGATATTGCTTTTTCTACAAAAATATATGTTTAGTTAATGAGAGTCTGGGCGAATTCATCTCCAGAAAGAAGAAATGTTTGTTTAAGAAGAATGGGGCCACACAGGCTCTAAAATAGGAGCCTCAATTATCAATAGAAGTAGTGCCTGGAGGTGGTAACATGGAGGGAACAGGTAGACGCTTTTAGACAGAATATATTTAGGACTTTATCTAATAATAGAAATGCTTTCCAAAAATGGTCAGCTGAGTGTTTCATCAGACTAAATTTAAACCTTGGATATGTTTGTTTAAGTGTCTCTTTAAGATGCCTCCCTCAAGTATACATTATTTTTATGGAAAATCCATCAGTTTCCCAACAGCAAAGAGATTTGAGACATCAGTTTGAAATCAGCTGACTTCGGACTGACTTTTTCTTTTAAGACTACAAAGGGTACCTGCTGACATTTAAGTAATCAGGCCAAAAGATTAACAAAGATACAGATTTCTGTCCATCCGTCCATAATCCATCCATCCATCTTGAGGTTGGGTCGCATTGGCAGCAGGTGAAGAAACCCAGACATCCCTCTCTCAAGCAACATTTCTCAGCTCTGTCCAAACAATCCTGAGGCATTCCAAGGCCAAATAGGAAATAAAACCCAAAGAATTTAACATATTCCAATTGAAAGTATTTCCAGTGCCTTCAAAACACAAGCCCTTTCATACAAGCAATCATGACCATAGCTGTTGGTCATTGCATTAGTCACATACCTGAAAAGCTTCTAGATAATTCAACAAGAAATCTCTCTCTTTAATTTAAAGGCTCACTGGTCATGTCCTGCAAGAAATCGATAGTCTGTGGAAAGTATTGGACTAAGTCTGAGTGACCTCAGTCATTTGGTAACTGCCATCTTTTTGAAGCAAATCTGTGACCTTTGCCACATTTAACTTTCTGTCTCTAAGGTACTATAAATCTGGAAATAGACAAGGATAGGGAGCTGGCAGGTCTTCCGCCAACTAATAAACATCTCCAATGTGTCAGCTTGCAGTCAAATCATATCTGCCTCTAATTATGAATAACTTATTTGCCTTGCCTTTATTTTGCCTTTCTGCAATGGTTAATACACCAATATGTAGAAGCTCTTTAACCCAAATGATATTCATAATGCTAAAATATAATTATTATGTTATCCATGAATTTTCAAATTTACTGATTTACAAAAAACTGAAAACATAGTAAAGTACATTCATATTTCTTGATTAATATGTCAAATTATAGTTGTTTACTTGCATTCCTGAACAGAAAAATGAGTTTTAGTGGTTGAATGTTATGCTTGATTAATTTCTGACTTCTCAGAGAAGCCCAGTGAGCCGGCTCAAATTTGGGTGAATTCAGTTTGAAATTCTTCATTCCTGTTCACAATGGTAAAACTTAGAGAGCTGACTGAAAATGGAAGAGTCTGCATTAAAGCACTTCATGATGCTGGATGGTCTCTGAGACAAATATGACAGGTGGTTTAATAAATTTGTTAAGCACTGTACATACAAAAGAAAATAAAAATCTGTAAAAGAATAAATAAATGAATAAATAAACGAATAAATAAAATATAAATATAGAAAATTCTTTGGTTTAATTAAAAGTTTGGCCCCCAAAGTGCCCGTTTCAAAAAAGCTGGCCCTTGTACAAGTGTAGTTGATGACCCCTGGACTACAGGGTGGGGGAGCATGGAGAAGGATGAGGTGGGGTAAAGGGTGGGATGGGCTAAACTCATGCATTTTTCTTTTGATGTTTGTTTGTGTGTAAAGCACTTGTTCTGTGTCTGAAAAGTGCTATACAATGATTGATTGACTGATTGATTGATTGATATTGCATACTGGGAGAAGATCATATTTAACACTGTGAAAGCTCCTCAGTTATCAGAAGCAGCTACTTAGTACTCAGTTCTTCAACTAAACTTTAAATGACTTACAGTTTACTTTTAGTGGAGTGCATTTATAGACCAGAACTTTTACTTCTACTTATTGTAAGTCCATTTTAGACAAAGTAACTGTACTTTTACACAAGTACAATAGTCTGGTACTTTTCCACCTCTGCTAGCTTCTCATGGATATGTCCAGTGAGGTGTTGGTGGGCAGCGCTGGTAGGAAGGCTCCATTAATTTAACCCACAGAGACTTTTTGTGGCAGCAGCCTTCATAACAGTAGTATAAGATCATTCTGCAGACATTTCAGGAACAGCTTTATTTTTAAAAAAAGTTAGAGAATTAACCATATCATAACTCCTGACCTGGCTAATTTGATGTCCACATTTTATCATTTAGCCGGCTGCTGTTTGCAGCCCTAATGTTTAGATGATGTGGTCAAGGAATCCCCATTAAAAAGTCCATTCTTATGGCTGATTTAAGCATGTTTACAGCCTGCTTCAAACATGGATCTGTTCTATACAGCTCGTAAAATTGCACATATTGAGAATTTTAAAAATAAACGATCTGTTTTGATTACATCAAGGCTAAGAGTGATGCATAATTTGGCATAATTTGGGGGGAGGCAGAGATGACTGACAGGTGGGTGCTTTTTAGCAGTTAGCCAGGAGGTTTACAGTCTGAATTACAGCTTCTTTAAAGTTGTTCAATCATTCCCAGTATGGTGACAGTCATCACTGGACTTCATGTTCTTCAGAAACTAATGGGTGACTGTCTATGGTGAAAATTCTCAGGCCTTGATAGCTGCTTTATTCATATATATTTCATGGTTCTGTATTCCCTGGAGAGAAGGAAGCCTAGGAGGATTGGAAATCCAGGGAGGGAAGAGAGCAAAGGCGAGAGACAGAGTGAAAATAGCTGTCTGGGTCCCTGAAGGTTGGCCAGTTATTATAAAGCCATTGTGGTCGGTGTGTACGTTTCCACAGATCCTTCTGAGTCACGCTCAATAAGTCAGCCCTTATGGGCCCTGGCACTGTCAGAACCCAGGGAGGGAGGAGGGATAAGGGTACGCAGGCACCTGGCTCACATCCTTAACCCACTGCCTCTTCCTCCTCCTCCTCCTCCTCCTCTTTACACACCCCTACACACACTAAACTCTTAGAGTACACAGAGAGGAGGCACAGACACTGTCGTCCCATTCACAAGCCCTCTGCGGGGTGATTCCTGGCCAAACAAGGAAGGAAAAGCCAGGTGGGCGGAAGGGCAGGATGGACAGAATGATGGAGCGGGCAGGCAGAACAAAAGACGGGTGGATGACTGTAGGCAGAGCACAATGGGGCTAATGATGGGTGGGTGAAATGATGAATAAGAGAGAGAGAGACTGAGAGTGACAGAGAGAGAGGCTGTGAGGGGTGTAATGAGAGGGTCAGTGTTGGGCATGCATGGCCTGAACTGGGATACTGGGCCAATTCATATAACTACTGCTAAAAATAGGTTTCTGTGCAGTCGAGGTAACGGCGCTTAGACTGCTCCTTCAGTGCTCGGGATCTCAGTTTACCAGCAACATACACACTGCAAACAACCAACACATGCTTGAAACCACATATTCATCATGATAGTGGAAAGTTAAAGATTTAAATGGGACAAATCTTTTCAGAACCAAAACTCTCCCAACATCTTTAAAAATGGCCAAAGCCAGTGCTGTCTTCTTTAAGGAGGTCAGAGGTCGCACAGTGTTGACAGCCTTCTGGATTCCACAAGTTATGAAGACTAGGACTAGCAAAGCATTACAGTAAACCTTTTAAAAAAAACTGTATCCTGTGCAAGTAATAAAGCTGAAGGCAGAATTTTAACGTTTTGTGTCTGGATGTGCTCTCTGTCTAAGACTGGCAGCCCCAATCATCGTCGTACATCCAGAGTGAATCCAGATTGAATTTTAGAAAATCTGGACACCAGAAATTGCAAACAGAATCACAGCAGCATACTGCGATTATTGGCCCATGTATAGAATTTGAAAAAGGGCATGGCAACGGGCTGAACAGAGGAGAAAACAGCGTGCCTGTGCTGTCAGTTCCAGCCCAGATACATACGCATGTACCCATTTGTTCTTCCATAAAACACATAAAATCACAATTAGTGCCTGTTACTAAGAGTGCATTGTGGTGCAGACTTAACCCAAATTCAACCAAATATTCAGGACAAGTTGAAACTTGCAACTGCTCTGCATCAGCCTAAAAACCTGCTAGTTCACACCGGTTTTTGTCTGTATGTTTGCCTTCTTGATACTACCTACCATCAGGTTGTATGATTCCTGCACATCACTGATCATCATTAACATTTCACAGCAAATATAAACTAAAAATGCTTTGCTAGCTCAGTCTTCTTATAACTGAGATATCTGCTGAAATAACTCATTTTCAACAGACAACTAAAGCTCCTACAGCTGTGACTTTCTCATATAATACTCCATCTAAAACCACGTGTGCTGCTTACCTACACAGCTGATGGATGGGACCGGAGGGTTTAAGGGCTGTAAGTTGGTGTGAAAAGCTTAGAAAAAGATACAACTGGCACGTATATACATTTTAGGCATGCAGGGCACTGGGGAGTTAACACGGGGCCCACTGTGCCACTAACCGAGGCGGGAGGGTGGGTATAAGGCATCCAAAGTCAAACTCAACATGTTGACACACATGTAAACTCTGAAGCCAAGGTCAAGCTCGATGGCTTCTCATTTGTCCACCACTGGCAGTTTTTGGGCCCTTGGAACATTCACAGCACAACCAGGACCAACCCTACCCACGTGGGTGGTACCCAGGGCCATGCTTATTCCCACATCCACCCCCTACTCTGCCCTAAAGGTGTGAACTTTATTTCTTCAACACCAGGGGCAATGGGAACATTATTTTCCCTTCACCTCTGGTATTAATTAAGGACATCCACAGTACAACCTGCGCTATGTCAGTCCTACTTTCTGCCCTTTGGCAGCTATCTTGCCACAATCTACACCATCCTGCAGCCTCAGTTTTTGGTCCAAACCAAATGTATGTATTCATTTCCAAAATTCACAGAATGATTTTTATCTTTTAAAACATTCTACTTTGAACAAATAAGGTGTTTATGGCCTTCCAAAATGAGACTTCTATTTCCCCATTTCACATCTATCTGCTTGCACCATCCTATAACCAGCTGTCTCTGACTTCCCATATTAAATTGCAGGTCATCAGACAGCAGCAACAATCACCTGCAACGTTCCTTCCCTACCTCGGACTTGTCCCTTGCAATCTTTGTGTTGAACTGGGATTTAGAGATATGAGACAGCTTCAAAGTGTTTTTTTGGCAAATGCACCATTTAACACTTTAATGCAATTAGAATTCTGCAAGAGTGCATGTACAAAATGACATGACAGCATGCACACTTTTCAGTAAAAAGCTGGGTCAAGGAGTGTCAATCTACCCTGATATGCTGTTTCACAAACACACCATTCAGAACCCCTTCACTTTTTCAAAATCTTGTTACGCTGAAGCCTGCAGCCAAAAAAAAAAAAAAAAAAACATAAACAAAAAAACATTATTCTGATTACTCTACACTCAGTTCCCTGTCATGACAAAGTGAAACCAAATGTAAGATTTTTTTTCCTGATTTCCAAAGAAGAAAAACACTGATTTATCACATAAACATAAGTATTCAGACCCTTTGGAAAAACAGTCAGAATTTAGCTCAGGTTCCTTCCATTCCTCTCAATCTTTGCTGAGATGTTTCTAATGTTTCTACACCTTTATTGGAGTCCACCTGTAGTATACTGACCTGACTGGCCATGATGTGGAAAGGTACCCACCTCTGTATAAAAGGCCTCACAGCTGACAATGCATATTAGAGCAAAAACCAAACCATGAGGCCAAAGGAACTGAGATCAGAGACAGGATTGTTGCAAGACACAGATATGGGGAAGGCTACAAAAAATCTGCTGCACTGAAAGTTCCCAAGAGCACAGTGACCTCTACAACCCTCAAATGAAAGAGGTTTAACACAACCAGGGCTCTTACGAGCAATCAGAGGAGAAGGACGTTAGTAAGAGAGGTGATCCTGTGTGGAGATAGGACAAGGCTCCAGAAGGATAACCATCACTGCAGCTCTCCACTGATCTGAGCTTTATGGCAGAGTGGCTAGACAGCAGCCTCTCCTCAGTTCAAAACACACAAAAGCCCACTTTGAGTGGGCAAAAATTCCAAGCAGGCTATATCAGTGGGCCTTATCGGGTTCTTCAAGTTATTTTGCAAGCATGACTCCAAACCAAACCAAAGTATGCTGATATGTCTGAGGTTCTTTAGCAACAGTCTTTCTGCCATCTTTGTTAACTTTCTTGCTTTTCAAACTAACTGGAGTACATGTCACCTGCTCTTCACTTAAATTAAAGAGAGAGCTGTTTTAGTGGAAGGAACAGAGAACATGCTGTGCAATAAATGAAGGTATAGTGTGTTTTGTCACAAAAACCTGTGGGCAAAATGAGGGCAACACAGCATGCAGCACATTATCACTGAATTCCTGATCATTAGAGGCCAAAACTGTGACTGAAAGTGAAACTCACTTTATCACCCTGCACATGTTAATACATGTTACTTCTGCATTACAGGCCAGTCTGTTGCATGACTAATAAACCTCTAAAAAAAATCCCCAGCACTGTATAATCCGTCATCTTTCCAATTTGCCTAATCTCAGCTGTGAAAATGCAAACAGGAAGGGACCTTCATAAAGTTCTTAATTTAGTTTCTATGTTTAGTTCCTGCTGATCCCTCATTCCCGGAAGAATGTGGGCAAGAGTCCCTTTTAGTTCCTGATTTAATTCCTGTATGAAAGATGAAACTTCCAGCTTTTATCAGCCACCTTTCAACAGTTTGTGACAATTTGATATGAAAAGATCTCGGTTGGGGTTTCATTTTATGACACTGTGACAGCATGGGTATCATGTGCATGGTTTTGCCCCTTTTCCCTCTGCTCAGTCCTTCACCCCCCCCCGGCTCCCTTCTTTTCACAGTATTGTCACCCTAGACGGTTCACACGGTCTCCTCTTCGCTGCGCTTCCGGTCATAAATCTCTGCAACACACCGTGAAGGCACATCCCCTCAGATGGATTTAACACACAACACCCTGCACCCCACCGGCCTGCTGAGAAAAGGGTGACGAGGGCTGGCACGCTGCTGCACACAGACGTTTACTAACACACATGCATAGACCAGAACTAGGGATACGCTACTGGAAAATATTGACACTGAGATATCTCTTTGTTCTGCCGTATACACTGAGACTGAGAGGGCTTTTGAACAGTGCCTTTAGTTTTAGAGAATATCACTGAATTCCACAGTTAAACACGATAAATTGGATTTTTAGTAGCATGTTCAATATTATTACATTTAAAAGAAGTTTTACCTCCGTGTTGAGAAGGTGAAGTAATTTTTGCCCATGTGTATGTGCATGGGTAAGTGAATTAAAGATGTATTTTAGGATGTTGATTATTAAGATTGAGAATCTAATCAGCCTCAAAGTGATTATCCTTACAAATACACAGACCCTGTTACAGATTGAGAAATGTGCAAGAGTGCATGTACAAAATGACTCTGTAAATCCAAATGATCCCTGACTGATGATTAGTGCATTGACAGCCTTTACTGTTTATCCATATTGTGGTGATGAAAAGTCAAACAGTGCTGTTCTACTGTTTGACACCAGCTCAACTTGTCAAGACTGTACTCTTTTATTCCCCCAGTTGAATTGTATTTGGGCTGCACAGTGTTTAGCAATGGCTGCCACTAGAAGTAGAGCTGAGCAATTAATCGCAACTTAGGTTAAATCGCAATATGGCCTGCTGCAATTTTCAAATCGCTAAAGGTGCAATATTTCTTTGACCTGAAACTTGTGTCAAAATAACAGTTTTATTTTTATTTTTTTGCAGCAGATATTATGCATGACATATCATGTAATCATTCAGATTCCATTTTTTTTAGAATAGTCTACAAAAAAATCCTATCTTCTTAATTTTTGTACTTTTTTCGTATTAAATATAAGAATGACAAAAACCCTTCAATGTAATAATTTATATCCATTTTGCAATAAGAGTCAAAAATTATCATAATTAGACACTTTTAAAGCATCGTTCAGCCCATGTTTAGGTATAAAAAAGTTGGGGAACAGTAACATATCAAATTGCAATTGCAATAATGGGGAAAAAAAATCGCAATAAGATTATTTCCCAAAATCGTTCAGCCCTAATAAGAAGATTCCTGGTTCAAATCCCAATCAGACATGGCCTGTCTGTGTGGAGTTTGCCCATTCTCCCTGTGGATGTGTGAGTTCTCTTTACGTACTCCAACCTTCTCCCACAGCCCAAAAACACACTCATCAGGCTGATGATGCCAAATTGCCCGTAGGTGTGAGTATGAATGTGTCTTGTTTTTCTCTATATGTCAGCCCTGTGATCAACTGGTGACAGTCCAGGGAGTACCCTGCCTCCCATCCAGAAACAGCTGGGATCAGCTCCAGCTTCTGAGCAGGATAAGCAGAATAGATGGATGGATCGTGCCTGGTACTTGGTAAGTGGAGTAGATACTAAAATCTGATGTCAGGTGACTGTCAAGTCAAGCTTTATTTATAGGGCTTGAAAGACAGGGTAACAGAAAGTGCTTCAAGTTGCAAATCAAGATCATGACTTGCAACTTCAGACCAGAAATTCTCAAAAAATCAAAATATACAAAATCCTTCTGCTTATAACTAACTAACCCGAACCCTCCTGTATATCTAACTGGTATTTTGCCTTGCTACTGGCAGCTCCAACTTCCTTTGACTGCATCTAAACTGTGTATGGGTGCATCAAATGCTAAGTTAGAAACCGGTATATATATATATATATATATATATATATATATATATATCTTTTTAATTTATTGCAATAAATACAGACCTCTGCATCATGAATATTACAAAAGCTCCTTTTGCAATAACAATAAAACTGGGATTTATTGTACTTTCCTAACCAGGACCATTACTTTTCCTGGTAGATATTTGTTGATTAAATTCAGGAAAAGAGAGAGGAAGAATCTTAATTTGATTTAAATAACAATGGAACCACATTTTGGAGAGTTTGGGGAAACAGTGAGGTAAATCTGTGAGGGTGACTGTTTCTGTGTGAGTGGTTTGGTTTGGTCTCTGACTCACGGCACTAGTGGGGGGTTTTTAGTGACTCATTCGTTTCTCAGAATGGCTCAAGCTCCATGGAAGCCTCCGATAAGACAACCATTGTCAGGAAATTAGCTGGCGGTGTTTATTTGACATGCCGTGTGCTTGGTGAAAAGCACCACCTCCCCTCTCATCCATTCGCCACCATTCCCGTCTGCCCCTCTCCTCCCCTCAGGTTCAAACTTCTCCGGTGATTTTCAGCTCCTAACAAATGAGCCGGCTATGTATGGGTGGCCCCAGTCTGCTGCACCACGGACAAGAAAAACTAAACCAGTGACAGCCTGTTTGTTTTTTTTACCTCACCAACAGCGCCCCACACCTACACACCCTCACCAAAACTACCGCCATCAAACAAGCGCCATACATACACTCCCCTGCCGCCACATCTACCGTGCCACACACACTCCCAGACCACATTCTTACCTCCCTACCCCCCACACTCTCCCACACCGCACACCCACAAACACACCTGACCGACTTCATTTCCTGTGAGGCATGAGTCAGCCGGCTGAGGAGCGTTTACCGGGGTAATACATGCTTATTAGCCATTCTGATAATATAGTGTTGATGTGGCTGTCAAGGCAACCCGAGCGGCACAAAAAAAGGGGGATTGTGCATGCGTGGGTGGGTGGGATCAGTCTCTGAGGATTCTTTGGAAGTGTTCAGGCATGTGGTGGGTCTATTTGCATGTCTGCAGGTGTGTGCGTCTGGTTAACCCTTACCGGGGATGGGCAATGTACAAAGTTGTTAAGCTACATGTTAAAATGAGATTAAGGGTAAGACAGTGTTGTTTACATTGATGAGTCAAAGTTGATCAAAAAATAGAGTACAGGCTTGATGCTCAGTAAAAAGACTGATTACAAAAAGAACCACAAACAGTTACATGTTAACTGACTGCAAGAGAATCCTTTTGACATTTTTAGTCTAATGGAGAAATAATTTTTTTTTGTTTGTTTTATTAGCAAAACTTACATTAATTAGCAAAAAGCAGGGCTGTCAAGATTAAATGCATTATTTGCAATAACTTACGGTCGACAATAAGTGCACTAATTGTGCATCACGTTAAAGTCTTTAATCCACCTATAAAAGCCGGTCTGTATCCAAACAGGGTAGGACATACGGAGGCCCAAGGTAGACATGTATTCTGGTTGTTATATTGAGTGGAACTATATTCAGTAAAGTTGGTTCTCCTTTGATAATGTCACATTTTCTTAAGACTTTTAAAAAGCAACCAGAATTTACATCATAACAGCCAAACTAAGTGAAATTAAATGTTTGCATGCTAGCCCTCCCATGCTAGTTTTGGCTAGTCTCTGTATTCAGTCATATATTTTCTCCCATCCAAGGTCCAAACATGTTTCATTTGTTTAAAAAAGAAATTGGAAATTTGGGTAGCAGTTTCACATTACGGAGATGGTGGTGGGTTGTAGAGCCCGACCGATACCTGATTTTAGGGGCCAATGCCGATACCGATATTGGGGGCTAAAAAAAGCCGATATCCGATATATTGACCGATATATGAAAACAGAACATTGATATACGCAGGATATATACCGTACATGAACACAAATTCTTACATTTATATTATCTTTGTTTATTTCACAAAGATGCAACTTAGACAACGTTAAAACGCTATATTATTGTCTTTTATTAGTTAATGGTGGACATGTGAATTAATATTTGCATTTATCATTGTTTATTCTCGACTCCTGCGTCTCTACTCCTCTAAACAGTAGTGACACAACTGGTTGACTACAACTCCCACAATGCTTTGCATGTCAAACAAATATGGCTGCCCACTGAAGAAAGTCAAAGTACATGATTGAAAATGGATTAAAAATGTATAAAAAGACGCTTATTATCAGATGTAATGCTGTGGATTTAATCTCCAGGGACCCTGAAAAGTCACCAAAGTGTCAGGCTCGCTACAATGGCATCCTTTAAAGCTATGGAGACACTGATGGTAGCTAACGAACGACAAAATGGTGAGCTTTCAGAGGAAAAAAAGAGTAAGTTTTTATGACTTACAATTTAAAAGTTATCAACGTTTTTATAAATTGTGTCACATATTGTTGTATAGGATAACACTGTCCTCAGAGACTCTGGGAAGAAGGCCAAGTTCGGGGATCACTAGAAAATGTTCTGTAAGACCTACGAATGCTTGGAAGACATGATTAGAAAGGCACAACAGACCCGTGCCGCGTGAGCTCTGGGGTTAATATATCGGCTATATATATTGGCTGATGTTGATTAGTCTATGATACGCTATAATCGGCCCGATTAATCGGCCTGCCAATCAATCGGTCGGGATCTAGGGGGTTGTATCAGGTTGAGAACCAGTAATCTATACTATGGGAAATTTTGACAACCACATGGTGTCGGTGTTATAAGGGGGTATTCGTGTTCCTTCCCTCTGAGCCAGTGCCCCCCCCCCAAACTGAATTTCCCTTGGGATTAATAAAGTATCTATTTCAGCATTGCTGATGTGGTGCTTGGACAGATCAACTTCAGATTCAGCAAGCAACAAGCTTGCTGCACTCTAACCATCCATTAGGAGCTGGAGCCTATCCCAGCTGTCACTCGACTGATTGCCTGTCAACTGCAGAGCTGACATATAGAGACAAACAACCAGGCATGCTCACACCCAACCTACAGCCAATTTAGACCCACCAGTTAAACTAACCAGCATGTCTTTGGTGGTAGTAGGAAGCCGGAAAGAACCCACACATGCACAGAAAGTACATGCAAACTCTGCACATAAAGCTGGGACGCGAACCAAGAACTTTCTTCCTATGAGGCAACAGCGCTAACCCCTGCGCTGCCAACTCCCGGCTTGTTGAATCCTGAAAACGCAACTTTTCTTGATGTAAAGACTGTGAAACTCATTATGGCCTTACACGATCACCCATGATTGAAGTAGCTAAAGAGTTCTTTCAGCACACAGAAACAATCCTTAAAAAAGATAGGCAAACAGGATGATGCAGCACATTCTCTCAAAGCCCCACACATCTGACCTCATTGTCCAGTGTACTGATAGCTTACAAACATACCCATACATTTATTTATTCATTTGTAAAGGGACCATGTACAATAAAAACATAACTGTTTGCATTTGATGCATTGTACCAGAGTTAGCTTAAAGCTATTTTACATCTGCAGTCTCTTGGCAGGTCACAATAAACCCTTTGAACCCTAAACCGATTTTTCAAACTTTTAGGTTTCTGCTTGAAAATTGCATACCCATGATAAAATGGGTGTATCTCTGCAACCACAAGGTCTATTTGAATAATTTTGGTGTCATTGTAGAGGGAACACTTGTGAGATTTGTTGAGATGTGTAAATATAAGTATATGTGATACTGGTGATTGCTGTTTAGTTTGATGTGCAACATCACTATATTCTTTCATGATTAGTGCATTATTTCACACCATGTTTGCTGATGCCTGTCAAAGTCCCCCATTTGGGGGACCTCAGGGTTCACATGTTAAAACATCTGTTATAAAACATTACAAAGAAATTGAAATAAAACATTTGCTCAAAGCTGCAGAGCTGTAGATCACCCAGACAGGCATATACACCCACATTCACACAAACACATTCACACAGGTATATTTAAAATGATGATCAACGAGCTGGTCGTAACAAGTGGTTACAGAGTTAAGTGTCCTTCAGTAGATTTTGAGTTTGTTCTTAAGCTTCCGATAGAATCAGATGCTAATGCTCCTCTGTGATGTGTAAAAATTCATTCAGTTGGGAACGCATTCGTCATACGATTTACCATTTAATTGCTAAATGGATACACAGTTTTACTTGGTGGAGAATGCTCTGCTCAAAAGATGCTACCTGGGTAAGTCAAGCAGCATGCTTTGACTTTCCTGGGAACGCATAGCTAGAAAACCCTATTTGAATGGATACAGTTATGACGATGTGTACTGAAAACAAAAATTAGTTCAACAGCCATATAGCCATAAGCCATAGTAGCATGAATCTCAATATGGCGGTGCAACAAGCTTTATGCTATAAAGGAGGAGGCTGGGGTGGAGGAGATTAAGCTTTGCTAGCAGCACGTCATATTTAAATACGCTGCTAGTTGAAAGAGCTGTGATTGGCTGTAAGAACTGGGAGGTGATAAAATGCACACCAGAGTGGAAGGGTGCTTCACAGGAGGTTAAGCACCAACACTTGCTTCTTCCTGCTGGTAAGAATATGTTTAAATAACTAGACTGCTTGGGATTCATAATTATTTAAAAAGTTAAGTGATCTTTGAAGTTCCTGTAAAATGATGATGCGCTAAAGCGTGCATAGCACAGCAGTGTGTGCATGTGAAAAGGGTGTGAGACAGGGATAAAGGAAAACAGAGGGACAGACATGGCTTGCATATAGGCAGTGGCACAGTGCCTTGTGTGCATGAGTTATAAATTTTGCAGCATGTGTTGAAGTGAAACTGGCTGTGTTATTAACAACAAACATGAATGGACATCATAGATTCAGTTAGAAACGGCAGATTGTGTCACTTAATGCCCACCCATCCATTTGTGCTAGCATCAACTTTGCACCCAGAGTAAATGTAAATGTTTTAATTGTTGCTTATGCTTTTGTCGATTTGGACAGTATGTAGGAGTTTGTTTGTAATATTCAAGACAGAACTATCTGTTCTATACTGTGTATTTCCATCCAGCCACAAAATCTTGAGATGTGAATTTTGCTCCATATTGCCCAGCCCTACGTGTGTGAGAGAGAGAGAGAGAGAGAGAGAGAGAGAGAGAGAGAGAGAGAGAGAGAGAGAGACAGAAAAAGAGAGTGAGGGGAATCAGCAGGTCGAGCCACTCACCTGTTTTTTCTTGTAGAAGCCTTTTCTGTCACAGTTGGGTATGCGGAAGCCTCTCGGGTTAAGCACGTTGCTGATTTTAAGGCTGCTCAGGATGCTCTCCATCTCCCGCCGACACGGCCCCTAGCAACACGGCAAACACACCCCGACGACACAAATATTACACACTCACCCTTACACAGTCACAGACACGAAGAACATGAGGAGTGGTCATGCAATCGTGAGTTTATGATGAACATCAGAGACTATTAGAGTTCACTTCCTGATCCCTGAGAGTGCCAGTAAAACTAAAGTGTTTTCAGAAACCTCCTGACGACATCAGTCTGTTAACTGTTTGGTAAACACATCTCTTGAGGGCGTGATGCACCGACATAAGTGGGTATTAATGTTTTGTTCTCTTGTCATGCTCCAGCTGTTTCAGACATTTAAGACAACATAATTTTAATCTTTTCCTCGCAGCAATCAAAGCGGACAAAACAAACATCACAGACCCTTTTGGAGCAACGACAGTATGGCACCGTGTTTGTTTACAATATAATGACAGTTTTTAAATGTGTAGTAAATATATGCCATCCTCTATCATATATATGCATGCGGATGTCTCTTATGAGAAGGGTTTAAGTGGGTATGGCTGCAGCTAAAAATGGATGCAAGTTAATTTGTGTAACTATTGATACAAGCTGCAGGATTTGTATGCTGTGCAAGTGAAACATAATGGCTCATATAAAACAAAATGTCACTTTTTATTCTATGGAGGAAGTAGGATAAAGTATTTTGGTGTGGAACCCTGCTTTTATTTTTTAGCCAAGTATCCTGTATCACAAATGATTAAAAAACAGCATGTTATGTGTATTTGAATCCTGACTTCCTGTTATCATGGACTTATTTTGTTCCTTTATTATAAGCTAAGGAACCAGGAAGTATTGCTTTAGAAATAGTAGCAGTATAGAGATGTTGTGCATATATATGTTGATGCTTTGCCACTACAAATTAGCCGGCTCAACTCATTTTGACTCTACCTGATTTTTAAATTTTAAAAGTGATTGTCCCTGGTACTTCTTGTGGGAGGAGTAGGATGTCCAGCATGGGCATCTTACAAGCATCAACCTTTGGTTCTGAAAAAGAAGCCAATGCCAAAGTGCATAAAAAAGAGAAGTTCTTCTTGTGTCTACTTGAGACTGACTGCAGAACCACTGGGAATAAAGTTTAAATAATGCTCAAAAATTCCAGCCTGACCTTACTCAAGCCTGTGCAAGTTCTCTTGGACCGCAGCCTGTCCTGTCCCATTAACTGCACTTATGAGTCTGAGTCAAATTCAAACCGGACATTTTTTAAAAGTTGGCTTGTATAAAGTTTGAACTACAATTCAGAGTTGTTTAAATTACTTAAATCTGACAAAGTAGAAGCATGTATCAAAGCTGTGTCCTATCTGTGAGCAGTGAGGATGAGGAGCAGACGCACAAACATCAATGTGCACCAAACACAGTGAGCTTTTTTGAGATCATCAGTCTTTAAACAAGTGTTTTATTGGTAAAATGAGTAGCATTAGAACATGTTAGAGTTGTACTGATTGTAAAAATTCAGGTAGACACCAATACCAATGTTTAACATAAAAATTTAGCCTATGCCAATACTGATATCAGTGCTGTTTTAGAACAACTTCTTTTATGTTTGACCCTGAAAACAGCTCAGAGTTTGTCCAACTAGTCACTTCTTTTGCACTGTAAACATTCTCTTCTTTGACTCAGCAGGCAGATATACCAGATGAAAGCATAAAATTGATTGGATTCAACAGATAAGCACTAATAACTGATCATATTAAGAAGGCTGTTATTGGTGAATACCATGTTAAACTGATGCATCTGTGCATCCCTGGAACAGATGATCTCTGGCACAAAAGTGTTTGCTTCTCTTTTTCAAATGCAAATATTGGGGTGATATGCTCCCCATCTCATAATCGTCACCCCTGCACTATTTCACGGTGTGCTCATAGAGTGGAGCAGGCTAGCAGTGCCACTCTTTAACTGTTTTTCTCCTTCATTATGTCCAAAATACACTGTACATTTACAGAAAACAGAGATATAACACTCTGTAACAGTATATCAACCACTTGAAGTGTAGTTCTTAATTGATGTTTTAATTCAATGAAAGTGACCAGGGCTGGGCCGTGCATCTATAAATTGTGCACCAAGGTAAGTTATTCTGAAGTTATTACAAGAAAAAAGACAAAAATGAAAAAAATGGGGTCAATCTTGGCTAGTTGTGCTGCTGTATTTGACAGATCGTCACATTGTGTCATATGACTCCCCTCCCTAGCAAACACTGACAGCAGGTCAAACTTCCCATCAACCACTGCATGGACAGATTCTTGATACCAGAGCACAAGGCCCACCTGTGACATACCTTCTCGTCTCTCTGAGTAAGTGAAAAAAATAGGGGAGTGGTGCAGCTGCATCGGCAGCTGAGGCCTCCACACCCTAAACAAAAGATGGTGCTACATTTCTTTTTCTGTGTGCTCAAGCAGAGCTGCTACTAGATATATGCATAGAATTAAATGAGGACGATTGTTTGGACGTATGCCGGCCGGCACAAGTGAATTTTGGGCTTTTGACTTCCTTTAAGCATGACCTATTCTTGGCCCAAAGGGGAGGGACGGGGACCCTGACTAGACCCGGTTCCAGACGTGTGCCATGTTAGCACGGGTCTGGAAGTCACATACACAACCCATGATCGAAAGTGGATTTGTACAACAGAAAAAAACATGTTTACAGCCTGGTTTTAAAATGATTTTAGTCAGGATAGTTTATTTCTTCACGGGCACACTTAAAATTGAGGAAATTTTTTAATACTCTTCCCTTTTCCTTTAAATAAGAAGACCAAGTCATACATAATAAGACGCAGGGCTGATATGACTGCTTGCTGACCCAGTGTGCCTATTTGTCAGGATGCTTAAGACCCACTTCTTGGTCTTAAAGACAGTCTGAGGCAGCATTTTCAGTATGCTGATAACCATGGATTGGCCCCTTCAGTAATGGGGGACGTCATGGCAGAGTGGCACAGCCATGCTATGATGACCTCGCCTTTGTTGAGGAGGTATTATCAGTACTGTCATGCACCATTGGATTTGCTATGTTAAACAATGCCCTGAAAAAAGGATTTTGATTGGCTGTCTGTGGCCTTCTTCTTGCTAATTCATCTTAAATGATCCATAAAACAGGCCTGGCTGTTCTGTTGTCAAACTTGTGCATGATTCACAGCAGCTTCTAAATGTTTATAATTATTGTGACAGTACTTCCCTTCCTGTGTCGATTAGGAGATAATCAAACTAAGAAAGGTTGTAATTTTCATGGTTTCAACATCACAGTAATACCTAAATTTGATGCGCAATTCCCGAAAAGTGGATTATGAAATCTTTGATATGCAAAGCAGAGCTGTAAATGTTTATTTTGCTTGTCTAAATCTTGATCCCACCATCAGGCCCAGATTAAAAAGCTTATTCAAAAGTTGGACGTCACTTAGACGTCAAAATTGGTACCTTCTCTTACATAATCCTTCATTGCATGCAATTAAAAAACTAGGTTGTTTAAATGATAGTAGATATCTTAAAGTTACCCTTGTGGTGTGTTTGACCACAAATTGCCCTGTGGATCAATGTTTTGATGATTCATTCTCCACACTGTTTGTATCTGCTGTTTTTCCTGCACGTGCATGAGGCTCATTCATACCACCCACCGCAAGTTGACAGCTGTATGAATACCAGCATGACTGCACAGGCCAGGAGGGCTTCATTTCAACAAATTATCCAAGCAGCTGATATCACTGATGAGTTATCGCTCTTTAAAATGAGCGTTCAGTGTTAGGTGGAGTCTTGAGCTGAATAAACAAAGGGGTGTACTGACTGAACCCGCTGCTGTTGATTCTCTCTCACCTGGTTTCATTTCTCTTACATCTTTAAAAAGCTACAGAATGACTTTAAAGCAGTGAAGAATTTTCAGAGGTGAATATGTTGATCATGTCTATCAGCAGAGGATGGTGGTAGAAAGGCAAAGTATCATCGACATGATAAACAAAGTGTGTAGAGTTTCAGGTAGAACCAATAGAAGCAGAAGTCTGTCCTTTTTTAGATTTTAAAGTAGGGCTAAACAATTTTGGAAAATAATCTAATTGTGATTTTTTCCCCATTATTGCAATTTGATATGCAATAATTCCATAACTCTTTTTTATTCCTAAAAAAAGGACTGAGCAAATCTCTAAAAATATCTAATTCTGATGATTTTGACTTGTATTGCAAAGGGGATGATGATGATAGGATATAAATTGTTGCATTCAAGGGTTTTTGTCATTCTCATATTTAACAACAAAAATTACAAAAATGAAGGTAGGGATTTTTGTAAACTTTCTTTAAAAAAATGGCACTTGAATGATTGTATGATATGTCGTGCATAACATCTCTGCTGCCTAAAAAAGTTTAAATCTCCAATTTTAACATGAATTTTAGGTCTTCTGCGGTTTGAAAATTGCAGCAGGCCATATTGTGATTTAATCTTAACAGCCCTATTTTAAAGTGTGTTTGAAGGACTCCAGTTTTAGGCCAATAGCAGGATCGATATCAGTATCAGTTAAATATCAGCATATTGTATATCAGTAAAATCCAGAATCATGCAGTTGAACAGTAAAGATAAAATAGTAGGCAGGAAGTTTAAAAAAGTTTTTCATTAAAAAATGCATTCAAAAAGATCATTCTCATCTTCACAGGGGAACTCTATACTTATATAAAAAAAACCCAAGACTTTGGCAAGGGTAAGTTAAGAAGTACTAAAACAGAGCAAGCAAGCTAAGGTGGAGCTCAAGGTTATTACAGTTAACTAAAACTATTTAACTAAAACTAAAATGTAAAAATCATCTTAGTTGACTGAAATTAAATAAAAATTAAGCTTTCAAAAGAAAACTAACTAAAAGTAAATCTTGTGTTTAGAAAACTAACTAAAATTAAATGAAAGAAAATCTCCTCAGTTTTAGTCTTTAACAGCAGCATATAATGACTGACATGTATGCCCAAGCCTGGAGGGAGTAAAATCCCCTGATTTGATTGGATAAGACTTCACATAGTAGGATGTTTGGTTTAAGTTGTATACAAACATCAAAATTGCAAAAAATGAAATGAAAAGTGAAGAGCACTTTTGGGTCTCTGCCCTGACAGGTATCCGATGTTTCCGAAAAAAACCCGAAAACTAACACTTAAGACTAATAAAAACTAAACTTAACTAAAACGAGACATTTTTGCAAAACAAAAACTAAACAAAACCAGCAATACAGCAAGAAAAACTAATTAAAACTAAACTTAAATAAAAAATAAACAGTAAAAAATAAACAAAAATAAAAACTATTACTAACTATTCTAACCTTGGTGGTGCTCACACTGCAAGATAAATGTATCAATTCCCTCCTTCTGACCAAAGTCATACATTTTTAAAAGATTATCTGGACAGATTTCCCTGTGGTTTGAGGTGTGTTAAGAGTGATTTTAACCCCCCTGAAATTCGAAATAGTAAATATTAAGCATGATCAATATTTACAATCAGGAATCCTGATGTGGAGAGGGGGTACAAAAGACTAACCTGAGAGGCAAGACAGGCTTCATATCCAATGCATGTGATATATTTCACATCAATGTGGGCCAATAGTGTGGCTATAGTCAGTGTTTGGGGAGGCAGAACTTTGGAAAAAATCTCAGAGATTGACTGGATGAACGCTCTGCCTCTTACATTCATCATGGGCCAATAAAAGCAAAAAACACATGATGTAGTAGGCATGCACAACTCAAGAGTGTGAGATCAACACAACTAGCACTAGCAGCTATATAGCAGCTGGCAGTAAAACTAAACCAAGCCCATGACTATCGCAAATTCATGTTAAAAAGCTAAAATTTGTCCGCCAAGAAAAGCTCTCAGCGCAGTTCCTTGATCTTCTTTGGTGCAAATTTCTGTATCAAAAGAAATGTGAACAAATTCTTATAAATATCTACATCCAAGCTAATTGCTACACTGGTTGCCATTGCTTCCCCGCTTTACTGGTACAACTAAACTCTGCCTGCATTCTCCTCAAATGAAGCTGACTAGTCCGTTTGTTCTCAGAGCTGGAACAATCGCTTTTAGATCAGAGCTTTGCAAGATGGATCTGCCTGACAACAGACATGGAATCTGGCTGATCTATCTGTTTTGCAAGGTTAGCTGAAGACAGTGCATGAGATCTGTTGGTCGTTATAAGGAACAGAAAAATAGCCAATCATAAAGCAAGACGACTGAGGAGCCATAGCAGCTATAGTAAACGTACAGTATAAGCTAATGGTCAGAAACTGAGGAACAACTTTGATGTATGGCAATAAAACACGTACTTAAAAACACAAATTGACAAATTGCTGAAAATACTTCTGCGATGGATGTTGGCCGCTTATAACGAGCCATGTTTAGCTGTTTACTCTAAAGTCTCATTTGACTGCGCAAGATTTGAGGTTTTGGGACCGGAGACGCAGCTTGTTGGTAAATTCTACTGTGTTTGGCAGGCTGTGCAAACCACACACTATTAGTGCTCGCTCTGTCCTCCAGCTGACACTTGTTGCCTTTGACTAAGGAGTCTTTTCTATCAGTCCAGCACAGGTTCATTTACCTAAAAATACACCTGTTGTCTTCTTTAAATGGATAATTAACAAATGAAGGAGAAAAACGGTTAAAAAGTGATACCAGCCTCTGTGGTCTGAGTCATTCTGTATTCCAGCAAACTCTGAGCAGTGAATTTGCTGCTAAAAATGCACTGAATGTTCAACCTTGTTAGTTCTCATGCAGTCTATGGCAGGTGCAGATTGTTGCAGAAATGATAGTGCACATCCCAGCAATTTATAATGGTATATTGTTTTGCATAAGTATATAAGCCAGTGTTACTCTACCCTGCTAAACCGCCAAACTTTTGCTAAAGAGCCAAACTTTTGAAAAATACCTTTGCAAGAGCCACAATTAAGTGGTGAAATGTGGAAAAAATGGCTTGAAGTAGCACTAAAATAAGTTAACAGTGGCAAAAATGGCCAAAATGCAGCAAAAATGGGTTAAATGGGGAGAAAAAAGGGAAAAATGGTCAGAAAGTAGAGAAAATGGATGAGAAGTGACAAAAAATTAATTACAGGTGCCAAAAAAATGGTCCAAAAGTGGCAAAAAAGTGGCAAAAGAAATTAGCAAAAATTGACTCAAATGGGCAAAAAGCAGTCAAGATTGGCAAAAATGGGCAAAAAAATAGGAAACAAGTGGTATGTAATGGCAAAAGGTAGCTTAAATGGGCAAAATGTGGCAAAAATGGTGAAAAGGGCAAAAAATAGGAAAAAATGGCAAAAAGAAGAGGTAAAAATTTAGGAAAAAGGAAACAAGTGATATTTAATGGCAATAGGTAGCTTATTTGCACAAAAAGTAGCAAAAAAGTTTTTTAAAAAAGGGCAAAAATGGGGGAAAAGTGTCAAAAAGAAGTTGAAAAAATGGGCAAAAAAATAGGAAAAAAGTGGTATTTAATGGAAAAAGGTAGCCTAATTCGGCAAAAAGTAGCAAAAAATTGTGAAAAAAGGGCAAAAATGGGATCAAAGTGAAAAAATTAGAAAAAGGTGGCAAAAAAATGCAAAATGGCCAAAAAATAGAAAAAAAATGGGTTTGTAATGGCAAAAGATAGTGGAAAAGTGGCAAAAATGATGAAAATGGCTAAAAGTTTCCCCCTTTTAAGATTTTCTGGGGAAATAATATTTAAAATTAAGGCATAAAAGAGCCACAAATACTCACAAAACAGCAATATGTGGCTCCAAAGCCCCATATAGTGTATCACTGATATAAGCTGTAGCCGACTTTGTGGATGCACAAACAACTGTGGGGGTAGAGGATTGCCTGGGTAGGCAAGGGTGGGTAGCTAGCCAAATCAAGTTTGTAAATGTATCTTTCCTAAGAGGTAAACAGAGAGCACTGAAAGTTCTCTTGCATGCTGATTCTCAAAGTTCTTGACTCGTTGAGCTCATGTTCTCTATATATTTTTGTACTGACTTATTCTTCCTCTGTGGGTGTGGTTGATGAGCTATGATGTCCTGCAGCTGTCCTTATTGTAATTACGTTAGTATAAAGCTTTTTCCCCTGAAGTAACTATTGTGTCAGATTTGATGACTCCTTCTATTGACCTGTCATTTCTGTTTTTCCTTTAAATCCAAACTCTTTATGAACATTTATACAAGCATCTCATTGCCTCTCATGTGACTTACATACTCAGTCTCCCTCTTCCTCTCCAGGGAGAAGTTGTGCATGTCCATATTGGCTCCTCCTGACACTGATTCCACCTTGTAGCTATGCGTCTTCCTGTTCTGATCCTTCTCGATCAGTTTGTTGTGCAGCTGCGGCCTGGTGTCCACTGACCCTTGACTGTGCCCGCCCTTCACTGTCCCAACGCTGGGCAGTATGGTCCCCGCCGTGGTTCCATTGGCACCGCCTTCTTCTACCTGATTTCTGGCATTCTCTGGAAGGGATAGAGGTAATGCATTACTTTAAAATGCTTCACTAATCTTCAGTTGATTTTGTTGCTTTCATTGCAGAGATTGAGGCCCAGTTCACACAAACACAAAACTCAGAAAACTTAAAATGTATGTGTGAATATAAGCAGACAGAATTTTCATGAAACTTTAACAAACATTAATCACTCCACATTTTACAGACTGTCACCCCTTACAGCAGTGGTTTAAGTTACAGTTCAAGACCCATGAAAATGACCATTTTATATTCAAAAACATAGACTTAAGAAACATACAGGCAAAAAACACTGCATAATCTGTAAGCATCAGAGAGGAGGATCTGAAAGAATTTTGTACTAA